>NC_064627.1:1095610956-1095910956 GCF_023864275.1 Schistocerca cancellata
CGTTTCTTTGTTGTCGAACTTGGCCACGTGTTGCCCGCATTCATAACGGTAGTCACTGGATTTGCCATTCGTTAATCATAGTATGAATAATGTGGAGTCATGAATCCTGGGCTGGTTTGCTCACGTTGCATTGCGATTGCATAATACGCGGTTTCAACATGAACTTATCCGCACGGTACTGCATGTGTAGTAACAATGTTAGAGAGAGTGAAAGGTAATATCCTTCCCTACTCCGCGCGTTAAATAGGTGTGACAATAACTAAATGGTGTTAAGAGGCCACCATTCAGTAACATTCATTTTTACCCATTTTAATCATTAGTAGATGTAACTGGCGACGAAGTGTTGTCTACGTTTCCCGTATGACGAGATGCAAGAGATAGTGAGTGCTTCATGTAGGTTTTGTCACAGAGTGGTAGTTTTCTTAAATATAATAGATTTCATGTAGGTTTTGTCACAAGGAGTAATAGTTTCCTTACATGTTTTGTCACAGAGTAATAGTTTACTTAAATATTATCGAAATAAATCAGAACGATAATTGAAATTCTCTCTTAGCGTTATTTAATAACCTTCATCCATACCACTGAGATAATGACTATTCTATGAATTTTCAATCCAGGCATATCCATTGTGCATTATGCACTACATGCGACTAACTGAATTCGCAGTATCACAAAAAGAAAGTCTTACCGTCCCTAATGTGCACGTATTGTTCCATGGCCATTCACCGATGTTGCGTTATCCGTTGCTTCATTTTTAAATTAGAATACTATCTTTTCTAGCGGGTTTGACTATCCATATCTCAATTTACCGGGCCTAATTGAAAGAATTAGACACATAGCGGTAGAAATGGGAACCATGGAGCACTGGGTCTGCTTATACACTCCTGGAAATGGAAAAAAGAACACATTGACACCGGTGTGTCAGACCCACCATACTTGCTCCGGACACTGCGAGAGGGCTGTACAAGCAATGATCACACGCACGGCACAGCGGACACACCACGAAACGCGGTGTTGGCCGTCGAATGACGCTAGCTGCGCAGCATTTGTGCACCGCCGCCGTCAGTGTCAGCCAGTTTGCCGTGGCATACGGAGCTCCATCGCAGTCTTTAACACTGGTAGCATGCCGCGACAGCGTGGACGTGAACCGTAGGTGCAGTTGACGGACTTTGAGCGAGGGCGTATAGTGGGCATGCGGGAGGCTGGGTGGACGTACCGCCGAATTGCTCAACACGTGGGGCGTGAGGTCTCCACAGTACATCGATGTTGTCGCCAGTGGTCGGCGGAAGGTGCACGTGCCCGTCGACCTGGGACCGGACCGCAGCGACGCACGGATGCACGCCAAGACCGTAGGATCCTACGCAGTGCCGTAGGGGACCGCACCGCCACTTCCCAGCAAATTAGGGACACTGTTGCTCCTGGGGTATCGGCGAGGACCATTCGCAACCGTCTCCATGAAGCTGGGCTACGGTCCCGCACACCGTTAGGCCGTCTTCCGCTCACGCCCCAACATCGTGCAGCCCGCCTCCAGTGGTGTCGCGACAGGCGTGAATGGAGGGACGAATGGAGACGTGTCGTCTTCAGCGATGAGAGTCGCTTCTGCCTTGGTGCCAATGATGGTCGTATGCGTGTTTGGCGCCGTGCAGGTGAGCGCCACAATCAGGACTGCATACGACCGAGGCACACAGGGCCAACACCCGGCATCATGGTGTGGGGAGCGATCTCCTACACTGGCCGTACACCACTGGTGATCGTCGAGGGGACACTGAATAGTGCACGGTACATCCAAACCGTCATCGAACCCATAGTTCTACCATTCCTAGACCGGCAAGGGAACTTGCTGTTCCAACAGGACAATGCACGTCCGCATGTATCCCGTGCCACCCAACGTGCTCTAGAAGGTGTAAGTCAACTACCCTGGCCAGCAAGATCTCCGGATCTGTCCCCCATTGAGCATGTTTGGGACTGGATGAAGCGTCGTCTCACGCGGTCTGCACGTCCAGCACGAACGCTGGTCCAACTGAGGCGCCAGGTCGAAATGGCAGGGCAAGTCGTTCCACAGGACTACATCCAGCATCTCTACGATCGTCTCCATGGGAGAATAGCAGCCTGCATTGCTGCGAAAGGTGGATATACACTGTACTAGTGCCGACATTGTGCATGCTCTGTTGCCTGTGTCTATGTGCCTGTGGTTCTGTCAGTGTGATCATGTGATGTATCTGACCCCAGGAATGTGTCAATAAAGTTTCCCCTTCCTGGGACAATGAATTCACGGTGTTCTTATTTCAATTTACAGGAGTGTATTAAAGGGAGATACTTCTTACACGAAAATTAATCATGTTAAACAAGGGATAGACTTTCAACATCTCTCGTCACACAAAAAAGTCCAGTGGGGTCACATCAGGGAATCTAATAAGACATGGTACACAATCATCGCTGCCAGTCCACTTCCTGAAACTGTCGGTTCAAGAATCGACGGACGGGGCTGCTGAAATGTGGCGGCGCCGCGTCATGCTGGAAAAACAAGCGCTATCTTGTGGCGAGTGTCTCGTCATCTGCGTCTCCAACTACACAGATACTCCTCAAGTCACCGGACGATGCGTGGCGGAGGGTTCCCTGTAACCCTACTAGTCGTTTCCTTTGCTGTTCCAATCGCAGACAGAGCGAGGGAAAAACGACTGTCTGTATGCCTCCGTACGAGCCCCAATTTTTTGTATCTTCGTGGTCCTTACACGCAGTGTATGTTTGTCGCGGTAGAATTTCTCGGCAGTCAGCTTCAAACGCCGCCTCTCTACATTTTCTCAATAGTGTTTCTCGAAAAGAACGTCGCCTTTCCTCTAGGGATTCCCATTTGAGTTCCTGAAGCATCTCAGTAACACTTAACGTGTTAATCGAACCTACCGTTAACAAATCTAGCAGCCCGCCTCTGAATTGCTTCGAGGTCTTCCTTCAATCCGACCTGGTACGTACGCCAAATACTCGAGCAGTACTCAAAAGTAGGTCGCACCAGCGTCTTATATGCGGTCTCATTTAAAGGTAAACCACTCTTTCCTAAAATTCTCCCAATAAAACGAAGTCTACCATTCGCCTTCGCCGCCACAGGTCTCATACGCTCGTTCCATTTCACATCGCTTACGCCCAGATATTTAAACGACTTGATTGTGCCAAGCAGCACACAAGTAACACTGTATCCGAACATCACGGGTTTGTTATTCCTATTTATCCGCATTAACTTACAGTGTTCCACGTTTAGAGATAGTTGCCTTTCATTAGACCAACTGGAAATTTTGATTAAGTCGTCTTGTATCTTCCTACAGTCACTCAACTTCGACACCACAGTATCAGCAAACAACCGCAGATTGCTGCACACGCTGTCCGCCAAATCATTCGTGTGTACAGGAAACAACAACGGTCCTATCACACTTCCCTGGCGCACTCCTGACGATACCTTTTCCTTTCATGAACACTCGCCGTCGAGGACAATATACTGGGTTCCGTTACTTAAGAAGTCTTCGAGCCACTCGCATAGCTGTGAACTTAGTTCATATGCTCGTACTTTCGTTAACAGCTTGCAATGGGGCACCGTCTCAGATTCGTTCCGGAAATCTAGAACTACGGAATCTGCCTGTTGCCCTTCATCCATAGTTCTCAGTATATCATGTGAGAAAAGTCATCCAGCAACTCTAGCAGTGCTCTGACGACGAAACTGTAATAATGCCTATCATTTAGTGGCTTTAGGATATATGGCCCAGTTAAACAGTCGACAACATCTGCCCACACATTCACGTAGAACACCAGTTGATGAGTGCGAGAAAATCAAAACAAGAGAACTGTGCATGTTGAAGACTCCATCATGCCCGGACGTTGCTTCACCTGTCAACAGCAGAGAGGACTGAAATATAGAAGGCATCTGACACTGTTCCAGGTACCAATGCGAAAACTGTACTCTGAGTGGATAATCATCTGGTTAAAAGTTGTGTACACGCTGTAAGTGAAGTGGATTAACAGGTGATGATGAAAGACGTCTCTTACATTCGTCTGATTCGTTCCCATGTTATGCGCAATTGCACGAGTGCTCATAGGGAATACGCCCTCTACCGGATTAAAATATGCTCACAGGTAATTACTACATTAGAGAAAAATGATTTCAGTTTCTCGTGCAACCTCCCAGAGTTGGTCAGTTTAAATAATTCTCGCCCTGCATAGTCGAGCAGACCCTTAATGCATTACTTGGCAAAGCGAAGTAAAACTGCTATTTCTGTGCACAGCTACAAAGGATTTAGAAAGAAAGAAGACAAATGACTATGTTCTTAACACAGTAGCCAAAACCTTAAGCTGTTTGCCTTGAAGTCTGAGAATAAACGGGAAAATTACCATTCACCTTTTCGAAACGTAAGTTATGTATCTTAGTCATACGAGAGAAGAAAGAGGGAATGGTGTGAATGACCTTTTGTCTTTTTCAGCTGTTACGATCGTCACCTACTCTGCCTGGAATGCGCCGACCGTGTTCAAGGCTGACCACCCCTTCACGTTCTTCATTCTAGATGAAGAGACAAGAACTGTACTCTTTGCTGGACGGGTCTGTGCCCCCACTACTTAAATTGCAAAACATTGTCTGTCGTAATTCTGGACATCTGTTGTGAAATGTTTGTGGCAGGAAATTTAACATTGTAAAAGTAATAAAATACACTTGGTTACATTGTTATCCCTCTTGTTGGACACTAATGACATTACTGAATTAATTCAGCAGCGGATCCTGAAGACTAAACGACAAAATAAACTATGTGTATAATAAAATTCATAGGAAGTCCACTGTAATGCGCCACCAGTCGAGTGTTCAATGATAGTGCAGTTTAAAACATTAAAAATTCCGGAGTGTTTTAATGCTGTAAACAATTAAACTTTGTATGACTATCAGTATCCAACATAGTGAAGTTTTACTGTTTTAAAGGAAAAACATTCCTCATTTTCAGAAAATTTTATCAGAAAAAAAGAGTATCCACAGTACTTCAACTACAAAACACTTGTCAGTCAGTAAAATCACTAGGCATTAGACTGACTACTTTTCGTTCCAATAGATCCATGGTAAGGAGAACTTCCACGGCGCAGAAAATGTTAAAACAAGAATACATAAATATTTTACAAAGAAAAACATTATATATATATATATATATATATATATATATATATATATATATATATATATATATATATGCGCTAATCTACCTTCTATACAACTCAAGTGAAATGGTACCCACGGACGTCGAGTAAGTCAAAAAATCTTAAAGATTTTTATGTAAACAATAATAAGTAGCTTATCACAAAACATACACTGAAGCGCATATGAAAATTCTTAGGCTATATGAAGGGCTTATTTCAATAGTTGTACAAGTCCTTTTTTGTTCATTCTGAGATACAGAGTCCTAAAGTTAAATGAGCGCTGAAAAATCTGCAGTTCAGATACCAGAAATACTGAAGTAATATATACTCTAATATTTCTGGTATCTCAATTGCAGATTTTTCAGCGCTCATTTAACTTTAGGACTCTGTATCTCAGAATGAACAAAAATGGACTTTTACTACTATTTAACTAAGCCCTTCATATGTAAGTACATATGAATAAATAGAAAAATCGTTTTAAAACTTAATTTACAATGACGGCATGTAAGATACACATGTCAGTTGACTGTACTTAGAAATTCATCAATGGTGTGGAAGGAGCTGCGCACTCACAGATCCTTTATACTCCTGTTAAACTGAACTTATTAGTGGTTAAACTGTTTATAGATGCCGGCAAGCTATTGAAAATACTTATTCCTGAATAGTGGACACCTTCCTGGACAAAGTAATCTTTCTGAAAATTTTCTTATTTCTAGTACTGATTCCATAAACTGAGCTGTTGGTTTGAAAAAGAGATATACTTTTAATGACAAATTTCATTAAGAATTAACCAGAAGTTAGAGTTCCCAGGCCACCAAACAGATCTCTGCAGGACGTACTTGAGTTCACAATAGAAATAATTCTTATTAAACGTTTATTATCTCCAAAATTTTAGCTTGGCTTAATGAGTTACCCCAGGAATTAATCCCGTATGGCATTATGGAATGAAAGTAAGCATAGTATGTTAGCTTCATTTTTATGTCACAATTGTCTGGCAACATTCGCATTGCAAACATTTGTTAACTCGCTTCAGCGGTTCTGTGATGTGCCTCTCCCAGTTTAATTTATTATCCAGCAGTAATCCCAAGAATTTAATACTTTCAACTTCTATTATTTATTTGTCGTCTTATTTTAGGCATAGACTGGTGGAAAATCTCACAGGTTCTAAACTGTATGTGATGTGTCAGCACAGCAAGGAATTCACCTTTTACACAGTTCAGCACAATTTGCTGTGGGGTGGTGGGACTGGACCAAGTGACGTCAGTTAATCACCATCGACAGCTGCACTGAACATTTATTTGGCACGTTTAAACAATACATAAGAAATAAAACCATCAACACATTTTTAAAATTACCATTTAGGTGACAGCAAGTTACTTCAAATTGAAACATTCATAAACCACGGTACTCATGGCCTATTAAAAATTTAGTGAAATGAGTTAAAAATTATTTACTCAAAAACTGTGATCAACCTGAAGAACAATTTACTAAAATTTAACGAGGAAATGTAGTCTATGTTACTGCAGTGATTGGTATTTCCAAAGTAATTCAGATTACAGGCAACAACAAATCAGATACCATGGCACACAACCGTGTTACTTAAATGGCAGGCACCCTACAATGCAGGATATAAAATATAAAATTTCACGCGACCAAGCAATCTTGTGTGGTTCAACAAACTACGCCCAGTAGCGGACGCCCGCCCACTCAGCTGTTTCCAATACAGGCTCAGCATGGACCCCCAAACGGGAGCAGCAACGGTCACCAATCATCATCATCATCATCATCATCATCATCATCATCAGTTATCTGCTATATTAGCAGGTCCTTTGCCTCTCCATTTTCTGCGATCCATTGCTTCCTTCTTAAGGCTGCTGTACGTTGTACCGTCCATCATGTCATCCAGTATCTGGAATCTCTTCCTTCCTCGCTTCCTTTTCCCTTCTACATAACCTTCTAAAACTGTTTTTATCAGTCCGTCATTCTTTCTTAATATATGCCCAATCCAATTTCTTTTTCTTCTCTTTATTACATCTAGTAACTGTCTTTTCTCTCCCACTCTTCTCAGTACCTCTTCATTTTTTACTCTGTCCATCCAACTTATTCTTTCCATCTTCCGCCATGTCCAGATCTCAAAAACCTTTGTCTTTTTTCCTCATAGTCCATGTTTCAGCTCCATATAGAAGAACACTCCATACAAGACATTTTATGAGTCTCTTCTGAGTTCTCTGTCCAGACCGCTGCGGAAGATTCTCCTTTTCTTATAAAACGCCTCTTTTGCCATTGCTATCCTTGTTTTAATTTCTGTGGTGCACTTCCAGTCGGTGTCTATCCTGCTTCCAAGATACTTAAAATTTTGCAACTGTTCTAGTGTTTCTCCATTCAGCACAATTTTTATTTCCTTATTTTCTCCTATTGCCAATACTTTTGTTTTATTTGTGTTAATTTTCATTCCATATTTTTTCCGTTAGTTGCAATGGTGTCCACCAAATCCTGTAATTCTTTTTCCCCTGTGTCTAGAAGGACCCTGTCATCAGCAAATCTCAAGCACCCTACTCTTCTTCCTCCAATTTCTACTCCTTTGTCATCTAATGAGCATTGGTCAATCATATTTTCCAAGTACAGGTTGAAAAGAGTAGGTGATAAACACCATCCTTGTCTTACTCCTTTCCCTAGTCTGATCCAGTTTGTACTTTCTCCTCTCACTTTAACTGAAACTTTTTGATTAAGGTATAATGAGTTTATAAGTCTTCTGGTTTTCCAGTCCACTCTCTTTTCCCTCATAATAGTCGACAGCTTGTCCCAAACCACATTGTCAAATGCCTTTTCTAAATCGATGAAGCACATATATAGGTCTCTTCCTTTTTCAATAAACCTTTCTCCCAAGATTCGTAGGAGCCCTATTGCACCTCTGGTGCCCGTATTCCGTCTAAAGCCAAACTGCTCCTCGCCGAGATTCTCCTCTATTACTTTTTCAAGTCTTTTATTAACTAAAATCCCAGAATTAGTGGGCATCTACAACAGACTGACATCTGCCTCAAATAGAAACAATTCATTACAGCACATCATCTGTAGAATCAATCAACCTATTAATGAACATCAGTTAAGCAATACAAATCCATTATCTTACGTGCGTAAGGCCAATTATAAATTAAGCCGCGAGTGATCTAGATACACGACCAGCCGGGATGCGCGAGCAAAGGGGGCGGAAAACACACAACAGCACAAGCAGGACGCAACCCAAGACCCCGCACCCGCTACCAAGACAAACAGCGGAAGTTCCGATAAAACGAAATCAAAAGCAAGTAACTAGCGTGTAGCCCCCCCCCCCCCCCCTCCCCGACGCAAAACTAGGCGACTTACAGCAAGGAGCAACACTTAAATTTGTGATTAAATGGGAATTAATTACCATATCTACATACTGTCATTGCAGGAATTCTTGTACTTTCATTAATAGGATCAGTTTCAACCCATTTAAACACACAATAACAACTGTCCTCTCAGTAACTTGTAAGAATTTATGAAACTACTCATTTCGAGCTAGACACGTCCCTCTCAGACACTGTCACTTGAGATAGAAACGTAACAGTAATGTTGCTGCAAGTCGCAGAGAAATATATCCAGGGAAAATTTTATCCATGTATATCTATAGCAATTGGCCAGCTTTACTGTGTCGTGTGATATAAATACAATAAACAGGCGGCACTTAGAGAAGGACCAACCAAACTGTTTTCAATGGCGGTTAACACAGTAGCAATCTACAAAGAATGTATCAGCACTGCAGGCCCTAGTAAATGTTAATCATCACATCACATACTGCTCTCGCTAGAACCTTGCGTACTAAGCAAGTTGGCCGGCCAGTGTGGCCGAGCGGTTCTAGGCGCTTCAGTCTGGAACCGCGCGACCGCTACGGTCGCAGGTTCGAATTCTGCCTCGGGCATGGATGTGTGTGATGTTCTTAGGTTAGTTAGGTTTAATTAGTTCTAAGTTCTAGGGGACTGATGACCACAGATGTTAAGTCCCATAGTGCTCAGAGCCATTTGAACCAGCTAAGCAAGATGAAAATAACACATTCGATGACAGTCTCGGTAGGAGCAGCAACGGCCGGCCAAGAAAATGAAGTCAACAGTACAGAACCCAGTAGCCGATTCCGGCCACAATTTACAGCACAAGCAAGGCCCTTACCCTCCTGCTTGTTCGACGAAGCCAGCCACCACAGATCCCGGTGCCAGGAGACATGTAGGAAGCGAAATACAGCAACGGCTCCCCAGGAACGCGACTGCTTCCACGCCGGCGATATTTGCTATGGCGCGGTCACCCGGGTAAACAGCGCCTTTTAGATATGCTCTTCCTGCTGCCTCGCACGGCGCCTGTACTGTCCACCAGACTTCCCAGACGAGGTTACTGCTAGGCGACCCACAGCAAAATCCCCGCTACTTGCTAGAGCTTAAGGGGCTCCGGAAAGGCTCAAAATCATGAAAAGTTCAATTTGTACTTTTTTGCGTTTTCTGAATCTGCAGACTATTACCTTTTAATAGATATATAATTTATTCAATTCCGAAGACTACAACTCTTTTTAAATTTTTTTTGAAATGTGTTCTACATGGGCGTGACCCACTGCGGCGCTGTTAAACTGCTGTCAAATGGTGTTATTATTAACGTCCGTGTTCATCAGATACATTTTAGTGATGTGAGATAAAGTATGTGTTGTGGCTAAACCTATTTTCAGAGACTTAGCAGCACCTGAACTGTTGAAAAAGTGTATTCACGGAAAAACTCAAAACCCCAATGAAAGTGTAAATAGTGTCATATGGTCGAGAATCCCCAAGACTGTATTTGTTGGAATAGAAACACTTCACTTTCGTGTGTATGATGCTGTTGCGACTTTCAATGATGGCAACATTGTAAGGTGCAAGGTATTTAGAAATATGGGAGTGAAGGTAGGTTCTAACATGGTACGAGCGATGCTTGCCTTAGACAAGGAACGCCTTCGGGCTGCAGACAGGGCTGTAAAGAGTCTAGAAATACAAGCAAGAGTAAACAGGAGAAGGAACAAGAGGAAGCTGGAGGAGGAGTTTGCAGAGGATGAAGATAATCCATCCTATGGACCTGGAATGCACTGAAAAGTTAATCCAATCTTTGTCGCTCGATTCCCAAAACTTTTATTTTCTCATACTAATTACATGTTTTCTAAGGATCTTCCAAACATATTTGTTTCAAACTTTCAGTAAATGTTACACAGTACCTTCTGCATAATTTAACACAGCCTTTTTCCAAAAAACTGTATATTTTTGAATATATAAATAAAAAATTGCAAAAAAATGTTGTGTATTTTCATTACAATTGAAAAAAAATCATCTTTAATAACTGAACTAAAATTTTGTAAAATCCCTGTGTTAAGTTGTAGCCCATATTCCAATAAATAATCTGTAAAAAGTTCAACTTCCTACCTCAAATACATTGTGAGAAAAGATGTAATTTATAAGCGTTATTTTAACATTGCAAGTATAGGGCGTTCCGAAGCCCCTTAACCCCTCGCTTCCCGATCGTCCCGGTAGGTGGCGCCACCGCGCGCACTGCGCAGGCCGCCGGAAAGATGACCCCTACCGGTGGCGGGACTACCGCTGATCGAGCCACACGGCTCAATATGTAGTGCGATTTTTCAAAGTTTAATGACAAATTATTGGCTAGGAACTAACCAATAACGTCCATTAAATTTCATTAACCAATCTTTCTAGGGTTGCACTTGGTACGCTATTAATTGCAGTGTTTGTGTCATCTGCAAACAGAAACTTTGTACCTTGTAATGTCACAGAAGAAAGGTCATTGATATACACAACAAAAAGAAAGGACACTAAGATGCAACCTTGTATTTAGTTTCCAGTTCCATGTTCCCTGATAGCTTAATACACGTCTCTTTCCTAATGACACACTTTGTTTCCTGTTAGGTTTGAATCATGATATGCTGTTGAGATTTCGTCGGGCTTTCTTGCAGGGTTTCCATCAGTCCAGCAACGTTTTCTGGTATTCGAACTCTTTTCCGGTTGTTATGGCTTTCAATTGCTACAGAGCCAGATTCGCGTCATTTTGCCATTACCTTTTTCACTGCAGACATTGCTGCACGTTTAGCCAAAATACTTCCAGTATTAATCTCTTCAGCAAACAGTTTTGGAAAAGTTTCCTACGAACAATCATATACAACCGTTCGCTCGACGAAAGTTCCGTATCCAAATACTGGAAAGTTGCACAGGTCACACCAATATTCAACAAAGGCAGTACGAGTAATCCACTAAATTACGGGAGCATATCGTTAACGTCGATATGCATCAGGATTTTAGAATATATATTGTGTTCGAACATTATGAATTACCTCGAAGAAAAGGGTCTATTGACAAACAGTCAACATGGGTTTAGAAAACATCGTTCCTGTGAAACGCAACTAGCTCTTTATTCACATGAAGTGTTGAGTGCTATTGACAGGGGATTTCAGATCGATTCCGTATATCTGGATTTCCGGAAGGCTTTTGACATTCTACCACACAAGCGGCTCGTAGTGAAATTGCGTGCTTATGGAATATCGTCTCAGTTATGTGACTGGATTTGTGATTTCCTGTCAGAGAGGTCACAGTTCGTAGTAACCGACGGAAAGTCATCGAGTAAAACAGAAGTGATTTCTGGCGTTCCCCAAGGTAGTGTTATAGGCACTTTGCTGTTCCTTATCTATATAAACGATTTGGGAGACAATCTGAGCAGCCGTCTTCGGTTGTTTGCAGATGACGCTGTCGTTCATCGACTAATAAAGTTATCAGAAGAGCAAAACAAACTGCAAAACGATTTAGAAGGAATATCTGAATGGTGCGAAAAGTGGCAGTTAACCCTAAATAATGGAAAGTTTGAGTTCATCCACATGAGTGCTAAAAGGAACTCGTTAAACTTTGGTTACACGATAAATCAGTCTAATCTAAAAGCCGGAAATTCAGCTAAATACCTAAGTATTACAAGTACGAACAACTTAAATCGGAAGGAAGGCATAGAAAATGTTGTGGGGGAAGGCTAACCAAAAACTGAGTTTTATTGGCAGGACACTTAGAAAATGTAACAGACCTACTAAGGAGACTGGCTACACTACGCTCGTCCGTCCTCTTTTAGAATACTGCTGCGGGGTGTGGGATCCTTACCAGATAGGACTGACGAAGTACATCGAAAAAGTTCAAAGTAAGGCAACACGTTTTGTATTATCGCGAAATATGGGAGAGAATATCACAGAAATGATACGGGATTTGGGCTGGAAATTATTAAAAGAAAGGCGTTTTTCGTTGCGATGGAATCTTCTCACGAAATTCCAATCACCAACTTTCTCCTCCGAATGCGAAAATATTTTGTTGACAACGACCTACATAGGGAGGAACGATCACCACGATAAAATAAGGAAAATCAGAGCTCGTACGGAAAGATATAGGTGTTCATTCTTTCCGCGAGCTATAAGAGATTGGAATAATACAGAATTGTGAAGGTGGTTCGATGAACCCTCTGCCAGACACTTAAATGTGATTTGCAGAGTATCCATGTAGATGTAGAACTGTGCTTCGCATAACACTCGACAATGAACACTCGGTGTTTTACTGTGTTTTTGTGTTTCATTCAACTGGTCGCTAAATACTTCTGTTATTCCCACTCACTGAAAGATAAATGACACAGTTCTCCCGTTCTTTAAAAAAGGTGAGTTCCACATCAGTACTTTAAATACACTCTAAGGAAAAAAGGAGCGATGCACCACGAAGGATTTATCCGAATGGAACGGAAATCGGTAGCTGTAATATAAATGTAGAGACAAACAAATGCCGGCCGTGGTGGCCGTGCGGTTCTAGGCGCTGCAGTCCGGAACCGCGGGACTGCTACGGTCGCAGGTTCGAATCCCGCCTCGGGCATGGATGTGTGTGATGTCCTTGGGTTAGTTAGGTTTAAGTAGTTCTAAGTTCTAGGGGACTGATGGAAATGGAAATGAGCGTTTGGCGTCATTGGCCGGGAGGCCCCTCGCGGGGCAGGTCCGGCCGCCTTGGCGCAGGTCTTATTACATTCGGCGCCACATTGGGCGACCTGCACGCCGGATGGGGATGAAATGATGATGAACACAACACAACACCCAGTCCCTGAGCGGAGAAAATCTCCGACCCAGCCGGGAATCGAACCCGGGCCCGGAGGACGGCAATCCGTCACGCTGACCACTCAGCTACTGGGGCGGACTAGGGGACTGATGACCTAAGATGTTAAGTCCCATAGTGCTCAGAGCCATTTGAACCATTTTGACAAACAAATAATTACAGTCTCAGGAAAATTGGATAATTTATTCAAGATCAAGAGCTTCACAAACTCAGTTATTCAATAACGCATTGGTCAACTTCTGGCCCTTATGCAAGCAGTTACACGGCTTGGGATTGATTGACAGAGTTGTTGGATGTCCTTCTCAGGAATATCATGTCAGATTCCGTCCAGTTTCCACGTTGTGTTGTCAAAATACCGATCTGATTGGAGGGCATTACCCATAATGCTCCAAACTTTCTCATTTGGGGAGAGATCCAGCGACCTTGCTGCGCAAGGTAGGGTTTGGCAAGCACGAAGACAAGCAATAGAAACTCTCGCCATGTCCGGACAGGCAATATGTTGTTGAAATGTAACCCTAGGATGGGTTGCCATGAAGGACTACAAAATGTCGCGTAGAATATCGTTGGCGCACCGCTGTGCTGTAAGAGTGCAGCAGATGACAACGAAAGTGGTCCTGCTACGAAATGAAATGCCACTCCAAATTGTCACTCCTGTTTGTCGGTCCGTATCCCGGGCGGCAGTCTTTTTTTTTTTTTTGTTTTTTTGTTTTAACTGCACCCTCCGGAAGATGGCGGGCCAAGTCGGGGTTGCCGCCTTTTTTTTGGTTTTTGTTTTTGTTTTCAAATTGACCACTAAATTGCTTACATTTTACACCAAATAGTGAATTACTGTATACTGCACAACATTACACTGACAAATCATACAGTAAGACGTAAAACAATAACTGGAATCATGACATTTTTTTATCTAAATTTAAAATTCTTCATTTATTAAACAATCAATCTTGAAACAAAAGGGATACTTCTAGCAAAATTATTCACTGCAAGTGAAGTGCTCGCTGATATCCGTACAATAACGCAACAGATAAAGTGTTGGCAAAATGTTCGCCGTACTTCGTTGAACGTTGCAATCGGTGATGACATTCCCACAGGTATGCCATGTACTGCACAGCGTCACTGAGTTGTAACTCAAAAATGGCGTAGGCAGTGTGTCCCAGTAGCCAGACTATGGCGTTGCACTTTGTTTTTGGGTGCAGTTTAAAGTCAGGAAGGTGTAGTCTGGTTGATAAGCCCCACCATCAATCGGCACAACTCCCACACTTCCCACACGTAGCGGCACTCTATACGGTGGTCTCTGGTGTCGGCAGCTCCACACTGGCTGCACTCTTTCGTCTGGCTGAGATGGATATCTGCTTGACGCTGCTTAGCCTGAAATGTGTCATTGACGACACGGTACCACAACGAACTGATGTCCGACGGCAGGAATGGGTTGTTAACATTAGCCCACACCTGCTTCCAGACGACCGTTGTCATCCGTGTTTCCAGTTTTTGCGCTGGGGGACAGCATAGGAGAGCTTCATAAATCCGTCGAGCCGACGTATTCCGATCTGTAACCACCTCCAAGACATAGCTGCGTGAGAGATGAAATTCCCTGACGTAGGACATCTCGAAGTGGATGCCCGCTGCTGTAACTGGAGCACATTGTGACTGTGGCCGGTATCGATCTAATATGGCTGCCGTCGACCAATTCGGATGGTTGGTCTGCAGCGTCGCTGTTTGGTGGATGAGGAGTGACGTGCACTTCCGCTGGAAGTCGATCAGTCCCAGTCCCCCGAGTGAACGATCGAGGACGCAGGTGGTGGCTCGCAGTTTGAAGATGGAGTGTCGCCACAGCAGCCAGTAAACTGCTTTTATAATCGATTTTTCCAGAAGTTTCGGGGCTGTCAGCAGCTGGGCGACATACCACGCCTTGGCGAAGATCGTCGTGTTAATGACCGACACTGCCTGGTGGAGGCTCAGACGTCGGTTGGGGTGGCAACGGCACAGTCCCCTCATGGTGTTGAGGAGTCGCCTCCAGGTGAGGGTCTGCATTTTCTGAGGGTAGGCACACACTTGCAGTCCAAGCAATTTGTGCTCCTGGACGATCTCGTACGACCGGCGTTCGTCATCAGGAAGGTGCAGTCCGAGTGGGAGCAGGACAGTTTTGCGCCGGTTAATTGCAGCTACAGATGCACGGTCATAGATTTTCAACACTTGGCGTGTGGATTCTACGTCTCTCGTGTCGGCCAGGAAGACGCCGACGTCATCCGCGTAGGCGACGCAGCGTAGAGTGATGTTGTTAAGAGGCACTCCACTGACTGCATTGCCTAACGCCCTCATTAGTGGGTCAATAGCCAGCACAAAGAAGAACATCGATAACGGGCATCCCTGACGTACAGAGCGACGTATCGGAATAGAAGGTGTACAGTATCCATTTATTGCCACCACAGAATTAGCACCTGTGGGTATATTCCTGACTACATTGATAAAATGTAGTCCAAATCCCATATTTTCGACGGACGCGGAACAGGTACACGTGACTAATGCGGTCGAACGCATTAGCGAAGTTGACCGATAGTATGCCAATCCGAATTCTGTGCACTGCCGCGTAGGAAACGATGTCTCTATACGCCGACGATGCAGTGAAAATTGTCCTTCGAGCAACTCCGCACGACTGGTATGGGCTGACCACTTTGTTCATGATGGCTCTTAGTTTGGAAGCCACACACTTCGCCACGAGCTTGTAGTCGGCGTTTAACAAAGTTATTGGTCGCAGGTCTTGTGCTAGACATCTTCCTTGCACCTTAGGAATTAAAACTACTTGACCTTTTAAAAAATGAACTGCGTACATCACATCCGCTGAGTACTTCATTAGCTAGTTTAGTAAAATGTTCACTAAAAATGTCCCCACCGCTGTTTGGCGCTTCTCCAGACACGTCTAAGCTGGTCATCAGGGCTCAGTTCCAAGCGGGACTCCTCACTGACGACAATTCTACTCGAGTCAATGAGGAGTCATTCCAATCCCGGGAGCGGAAAGACTTACCTTAGGGGGACAAAGGGACAGGTATACACTCGCACACACACACACACACACACACACACACACACACACACACACACACACACACACATATCCATCCGGACATATATTTGACATATCCATAAAAGGTATATGCGTCCTTGTATCACTTAACAAACACGCCTCTTATTCATTGTGTGAATAGTGTACAAAACACTACAAAATTGCAAAGGAACCTTCCCCAGCTATGCTCAAAGATGTGGTTACTCCTTTGTTGTCAAAACAAAATTTTTCATGTAATTTCCAGGGCACACGACAGCACATGAAGGTAAGTTTGCTATATCTTTATTATATTAAGATTTAACTATCAACTAAGAGTCACATGCTCAGAACAGCTTGAAACTTTTTTTTACTGTGAGACTTTATTAGTCACGTACGTCCCTTGCACCATGATTTACTTAAAACTCTCAGATACTTGTCATTCAATCTCTAAAATTGTTAATTATTTGACCTGTTAATCTGGTAAGTTTATTCAAACGAGTTTGGAGTAAGCCTCAAATTCAATGGGATCCTTCAACTGTAGGAACTATCCAATATACCTCTCATTGCAGAAAGGTAACTGCCCAGTAATAATCCATTATATCTTCACACATATTTTTGGTGTAGATCATCCTTTTATTGGCACACCCATACGTCCCATTATTTCACCCAGCTCTGGGAAAGCACCTTAATAACTAATGAAGCGAAAAGAGTTCTGGATTCCTTGATTAAATCAAAGGAAGACCGAGACCATTTAATACAGGACTGTTAATATATTTGCGACATGATTAGATCCTAGATTTAAGAAACTCGATTTCAAGACATTTCAAGAGACAGACAGATGCTGCGCCACTACTTTGGAAAGAGTATGCTGCTATTGTTGCATCAACACCAAGAATAATAACTGAAACAGAAGAATCCATGAGCAGTGCTAATACATCTACTGATACGTCTACTAGTTTGAAATTGAGCAAAAAAGTTGACCATCCAATCAGTAACAGCGCAACATCGACGTCGTTAAATCAGTCTGTGATTCCGTAATTGCCTTACGTCAAGCCGAATGTCCCAGACACAACTACAAAAGTGCTTGTTGGGGTACAGAGGTCAAAGGCAGTCGCCGCAAGAGGCGCCGTGAGCTCAGACCCCTTTTCTGTGAGCCGCCTACTACTGGTCCTTGTGGTCACTGAAGCACCAGCTGCATGTCGGATCGATGACAATGATGAATACGGCGCTCTGAGTGCTTCTCTGACGATTGCGCAGTCTTCACGTTCTCTCGTATCTAAGTCGACCTCTTCCTTCTTGACGCTGTGTTCGGCCATGATTCACCCATACCTACCAGTATCATCGAATAGTGGCATCGCTCCTATTTAAATGTCGAGTGATCCGCTCATTACTCCAACTGGATTCTTTGTGCCCAACTAGACGTACTCTCTCTCTAATGCTGTCATATGCGTATATTGTTCATACTTCTGTCTGCGAAGCATAGTTACCGCCCAACTGAGTACATGGACTGAAATTCGTGAAGACTTTATAACTGCACTTTCCTTCGATACCTAAAAAAATGGTTCAAATGGCTCTGAGCACTATGGGACTTAACATCTACGGTCATCAGTCCCCTAGAACTTAGAACTACTTAAACCTAACTAACCTAAGGACAGCACACAACACCCAGTCATCACGAGGCAGAGAAAATCCCTGACCCCGCCGGGAATCGAACCCGGGAACCCGGGCGTGGTAAGCGAGAACGCTACCGCACGACCACGAGCTGCGGACCCTTCGATACCTGTGTGAACATCAGTTTGTGACCAATTTGCATAACTCCTTCGTGGTGCGTCTTTTTTCCCTCTAAGAGTGGATTTTCCAGGTCAGTTTTGTCTCACCACCACGTGTAACCCATTTTAATTGCACATAAAAAAAGACGTAGAAATATTCTGTTTATGCATGCGTTCCTCTCTGCAATACTTGTTACATCGACAGTATTCTGAAAATTTATTTCAAGCAAAAGAAGAACGGGGCTTATCGCAGCATTTAAGTACAGTGTGTACGGTGACATACCAGTGCTCAACGCTTTCCCCCGACATTTAGCAGTGTCCTTACATTATTGCAAGTTTTATCAGAACCGATCAGCAAAGTAATGTTTCATCAGCAAACTGGCGATGGACAATCAGCTTACTGCTCTTACGTTTGGTATCTCTTGACGACAATAAAGAAATAATGTAAGTGGCAGTCACATGAAAATGAGGCAAAGTAAGTAAGTAAGTAAACTGCTCACTATTTCAAAAGTAATACATTTATCCCATTGTGAGACTAGACGGTCAATACCTTCATGAAAAAAAATGTTTGCGGTTGCCTGCGGAAGCATGATTGTGCCCAGGCGTTCACATCTTCGCCCAAAGCAAATCAGCAGAAACGAAAGCCTTTCTCTAAGGCTCCAAGAATACGGAAATCGCTTCGGGAGAGATAGGGACTGTATGGAGGACACTTGACGGCTTCCCAGGGAAATTCTGCTGTGTAATCGAGACAATAGGCACGCCAGCTCCGGGAAAGTCACGATGACCTTTTTCTTTGACTGCAAGGGCCCGCTGCTCGTGGACTTTCTAGAACACGGCTCCGCAATCAAAGCACAGCAATACGTGGACACTTTGGAACAATTGTAACACGCCATCAAGTCCAAACGTTTAGGAATGTTGATGGACGGCATCATTCTGTTGCAGGATAATGCCCGCCCACGTGTTGCCGAGGATTTTTCTAGTACGGTGCAAAAGGCTCCCTGGGAAGCCCTTATTTTCCACACAGTCTCGATCTATCTGCCTGTGAGTTCCATATTTTTGCAGCCCTGAAAAAAGTTATTCGTGGCCTTTGATTTGCTTCAGACGAAGACGTGCATGTCTATCTCCCCATTTTTACACGTGAATCTGTACTTAGTGACTGAACAAGTATAGTCTGGGACTTTATTCTGACTTGGGAGAAATCGCTGAGGCTTAATCTTAGGTCCGCTGTTATTCCTCACATATATAATCGATCTTCCACCTAATATACAACAAGCAGAATCAGTTCTGTTGGCAGACGACACTAGTATTGTAATGAATTAAGCATACGTACAGCAACAGGAGAAATGGTAAACAATGTTCTTCAAAGTATCATGACGGAAAGCACAGCACTGTATGGTAGTGAATCATGGACTGTGGGAAAACCGGAACACAAGAGAGTCGAAGCGTTTAAGGATGTTGGAAATTAGGTGGACTGATGAGGTAAGGAATGAGGAGCTTCTCTTCAGAGTCATCGAAGAAACGAACGTATGGAAAACACTGAGAAGAAGAAAGTACAGGACTTTAGGGAACTGTAAAAGGTAAAATCTGTTGACGGAGACAAAGATTAGAATATATGCAGCAAATAATTGAGGACGTTGGGTGCAACTGCTACTCTGAGATGAAGAGGGTGGCACAGGCCGGGCCGCATCAAACTAGTCGTAAGACTTATGACTAGAAAAATATATTTCTGTCAGTCCAAATAGACTGGCTAGAGGTTGTCGTCCTGTAAGCTAACACGCCAAAGACAAGGAGTAAGTAATAACCAACGCAGCACTTTAGAAAGCGAAGGTTACAGGGGTGGACACATGCTGCACTTATATCACATACATACTCCGGCGGTATAAAGTTTGTAAGTGCCAGTCATGTCGTGGCGTAAGCTTGGATTCCCCAACTTGTGTGAATCAGCGGTCCTTCATCTCCTCTGAACGATTCAGGCACAACTGACCTCCAACTACACCTTCACCTGTGTGTGTTGTAGCGCATCGGACGCAAACAGCTTGTGAATGCTATGTCCTCTAGAAGATACTGTACACAGCTCACATGGAAGAGCACCGAACTGCCTACCACTCAGATGTACCAGAGTTATGTTTGTAGTTATACTGTTCAAACAGCCGTCGTTTTGACTGTTTATTAGGCAACCAGTTCCGACGCTCCAATCACAAGGCACCAACAATCGTACCTGGTTCCGTAGATATCCGAACGTTGAGACTGCAAAAGAGGGCGCACACAACAAGGACTTTGTTACACTTCCGCCATACGGCACACAGATACGAAGTTCCCATGTGGACATCCATCTGCCAAATGTCGATGTAAGTATACACACCACTCCACTCAGCAGTTAGTCAAGTCGATTAGGTAGTGTTCAAGACAATCATCAGGACAGTATCAGGAGCGTCTCAGGACTCAACTACAGTCGTCGCTGAGGAAAGACAAACTGGACATTACACAGGTGATGTTAGTCACCGTTCATTGGATTTAGCACTACACCAAGGTTTAAAGACATATTAGTGTGAGTGAACATTGATCTATATTGCCATCCACAATCTTCATAATCTAGTTAAGTATTGTAAAAACATCTATTAATAAATCATAGTTAATTGTTGTTACTCTGTGTGGCAACCTATTTTCGCCATATGTGTTTTCCTAACCCTACTTGGCCGTGTGTCAAACCTTTATAGTTGCTGTGTGCAACAAAGACTCCTCATAACAGAAACTACTCGGTTGGGGGGTATCTCTGCCAGCCATATGGAAAAACATTAGGATTACTTACTAAATCACGAAGGTCGCCATCGTGTTCTCACCTGGAATAAACAAAACGAAATCAAGGGAACAGTGTGCTTTTTATTACAGACATCGCAAAAATATACGATATACACACATCAAAAGAAGTTTTACATCACACCAGTTCCAAGAACTCCTGAAGATAGACATTGATTGTGCATATTGTATCCAAAACATAGTCTCTCTCTGACTGTTCAGAGATGTCGCTAAACCCGCCCAAAGATGTGAACAACCATGCATGAGCAGCGACTGATTAGAGAGAGGGGGTCCGACAGCTGATCAGTTCAGTCATTGCACCAGGAAAGAGGTTCACGGCTCGTTCAGCCATGCCTAGATGGTCAGTACCGGGGTTCAATCGCTTCCGCATTGTTACTTTGTGCCAGGAAAGGCTCTCAACAAGTGTCCAGGCGTTTCGGAATGAACCAAAGCGATGTTGTTCGGACATGGAGGAGATACAGAGAGACAGAAACTGTCGATCACATGCCTCGCTCAGGCCGCCCAAGGGCTACTACTGCAGTGGATGACCGCTACCAACGGATTATGGCTCGCAGGAACCCTGACAGCAACGCCACCATGTTGAATAATGTTTTAAGTGCAGTCATAGGACGTCGTGTTACGACACAAACTGAGCGCCGTAGGCTGCATGATGCGCAACTTCACTCCCGATGTCCATGGCGAGGTCCGTCTTTGCAACCACGACACCATGCAGCGCGGTACAGATGGGCCCAACAACATGCCGAATGGACCGCTCAGGATTGGCATCACGTTCTCTTCACTGATGAGTGTCTCATATGCCTTCAACCAGACAATCGTCGCAGACGTATTTGGAGGCAACCCGGTCAGGCTGAACGCCTTACACACACTGTCCAGCGAGTGCTGCAAGGTGGAGGTTCCCTGCTGTTTTGTGGTGCCATTACGTGGGGCCGACGAACGCCGCTGGTGGTCATGGAAGCCGCCGTAACGGCTGTACGATACGTGAATGGCATCCTCCGACTGCTAGTGCAACCATATCGGCAGCATATTGGCGAGGCATTCGTCTTCGTGGACGACAATTCGCGCCCCAATTGTACACATCTTGTGAATGACTTCGTTCAGGATAGCGACATCGCTCAACTAGCGTGCCCAGCAGGTTCTCCAGACATGAGCCCTATTGAAAGCGCCTGGGATACACTGAAAAGGGCTGTTTATAAACAACGCGACCCACTACCCACTCTGAGGGATCTACGCCAAATCGCCGTTGAGGAGTGGGACAACGTGGACCAACAGGGCCTTGATGAACTTCTGGATAGTATGCCACAACGAATACAGGCATGCATCAATGCAAGAGGACATGCTACTGGGTATTAGAGGTACCGGTGTGTACAGCAATCTGGACCACCACCTCTTAAGTTCTAGCTCTATGGTGGTACAACATGCAATGTGTGGTTTTGATGAGCAATAAAAAGGGTGGAAATGATGTTTACGTTGATTCCTATTCCAATTTTCTGTTCAGGTTCCAGAACTCTCGGAAACGAGGTGATGCAGACCTTTTTTTGATGTGTGTATTTCCTCAGTTAACTTTGCAGGTGGACTTCCCTGTGCTAAGATACTTTTATTTACCATAAAAAGTTTAGGCCACGAACTGTTTGTTAATGGGGAAAACCAGTGGCAATGAAATAAGTTAGCCGGTACACAATATCTTACCAACGTTGTGAAACAGAGTGAAACGTTGTCCGCCAGCCGCGCGTTCACGTGAACATTTATTGCCCCGCATGCGTCAGCCGCAAGTTCTGAAGAAGTGTTTCTCGCGTCGTTCTCGTCTCCAGACGGGCTCACACAACGAATGTTTACACCAGCCAATCAGAGGCTGATTGTTCCTTCCACTTTACCTTTCCTTTTTATGCAATTTATTACATTAGTGCAAGTTTGAGAAAAAGTAGAACCTTTGAAGATGACTTGGTAGGATACCGAATGCCTTCAACTATTTTTTTTAAATTTAGGAATGACATTTTTTTCTTTATAAGTAGACCACACACAATTTAAATGCAGAGCTGTGGTACGTTGGTATCCTCCGGTGTTATTTTGTACTAGGCCACCTGGAACGTTGAACTATAATACGTGCCTCTGAGTAGCCGAGACGAGTTTCTAACGTAACTACTTAGATGTGAAGATGATCCAAAGTGATCGAAACACGTAACCTAAGTAAAAACGTGCAACTGGGACGCAAAAGTAAATAAGAATTATCTTAATTGTGGTACAGTAAAAAAAGGAAATCTACATCGCCTCTAACAATCCGTGTTAGTCCTTTATACAACACGAAAAGTATGTATACGTTTAATTACATTATATCGAATCAGCATATCAAGCTGAATGAAAAGTGGCTAACTGAAACGGCTTGATGCTTTTCAGTCGCTCAAGATCTTCTAAACTTTTTATCCATTATATATTTCACATATTTATGCATTACATATGTTTTTAAAAAATGTTAATCAATGTCTGTCTAGAAGTGTAGTAGAGTACCACGTAAAAAGTTGAAGTAAATCACTCGAGAAATTTCTGAGATTCTTGCTACAAATGTTTCCCCGTTATATATTACATATGTATGTTTATAAATGACTTATATTAAAAATATAAATAGCCTGTGTCCATGCAAATGTTTACTAGATTATCGTGCAAAAATCTGAAAAAAATCAGTCAGGAACTTCACGGTTTTTGCTAACAGTGTTTCCTCCTTAAACATCACATATACATATTGATATATTACACATATTAGAAAATATATAGAAGATGTCTGAATATTTATTAAGTATAGTGGAATAATTGGAATAAAACTGTTTCGAACTTTTCGAGAGCTTGCTAACAATCTTTCCCTTTTATATGTTATATAATGTATATTTATATTTTTATATCTATTAAAAATATATGGTGTCTGTCTGAATGTTCGTTAGAGCATCATGTAAAAAATCTGAAGTCACTGGACAAGAAATTTTCGAAATTTTTGGAAAAATCGTTACATAACGCTTCATCTTTACATATTGTATAGATAGATAGGTAGGTTAGTGGAGATATCTGTATGCTACATACATTAAAGAAATATGTTGTCTATGTTTGTCTGAATGTGGTTCCTGACTAAAACGTAAAAATTTAAAGTAAATCGGCCAAGAAATTTTTGAGATGTTTGGAACAATGTTAAACAACATTTTGTGAAACTTCCTGGTAGATTAAAACTGTGTGTCGGTCTTAGGCTCGAACTCGGGACCTTTGCCCTACGCGGGCAAATGCTCTACTAACTGAACTATCGAAGCACATTTTGTCTTTATATACTAATACAGAAGTGAAGTTTATCCCTTAAAATAGCATTATGTGTAGTAGACAGCAGTTTTTCGATAGTGAACATGGTCTAATATCACGTAATACGATAAATAGCGATTGATAATTAAATTTAATTGTGAACAAGTTAATTAACAACTATGTGAGTGCTGAGTTCTTGTTTTAAACGGAAATTACTAGATTTTTACGTTATACCATATATCTGATGCGCTAACCTGTATAACTGATTTTTGCGGTTCGCTAATTATGAAAATTCGTGTAGTGTAAAGTGTGTCAAGTGACTGAATTCCATTTCTAAATCTATATCGAAATGTGGACGTTGCCATAGGGCAGTCATACAGGGGGTGGTATGTGTAGATTCTGGGGTTGAATTCCAGTGGGGCGATTGTGGTGGCAAATTGAATGGGGATATCTATAAGGCTTTCCCAAGGAACTCTACGCTCTGCAAAAAAGATAAGAGTCACAGAACAGGAGGCAAAGACTTGTGTCCTTCAGGCTGAATTACACTAAGCGAAATTTGACCCAGATAAGTTGAAGTGGGAAAGAGATCGTGGGAAGCGAGTAAAAGAAACAAGTAAATGGCAAAAGGGAAACAGTTCTTGAAGTTGTTCATTTGCATTTGAGCGCACAATATCTAAAAAGTTTGGCTTGTTATCTGAAGTAGGAGCAGAAGAGCCTCATCCAGCTGTAGGTCACAGTAGGGCGCAGCAGACTTTTAACAAAGAAACTACAGAGTAGAAAGTAGAGAGTCTTGCTGCTAGGTAGTAGCCATAGCAGAAATGTAGGCCAGATGGTACCAGACAAATTATGAACTGGATACCACGTCACAAGTATTGTGAAACCAAATGCTGGCCATAGGCAGGTGAGAGAGGGAATAGGGGATTCGTGCAAGGATTTTGGCAAAGAGGATCAAGTCGTCATAGTAGGTGGAACAGGGAATAGCCCAACTAAAGACAGAAATTACAGTATTAGAGATCACCTGGGTGAAATAGAAGTAGCAACTACACACAGAAGTGTGAGTTTTGCGGAGATTCTGCGGAGCCATGACCAGACCCAGGTTAGCACCACAGAGAGCCGTGTGAGCACTGAGTTGAACAGGCTGATGCTGGTTGAAATGAGACTGCATGCGAGTGAAGTGCCTGTTGCTATAATAAGGAGATGGAGATATAATAAACATGGTGTACACCTGAATAAGAGAGGGAAAGATAGGTTGACTGAGCTTCGTGCAGGTAATATACTGAGACCACCATCACATAAAGCAAGACCCCTGTCGTTACTGATGTCAGGGAAGAATCGTTCTTAGGTTATAATCAAAATTACAGCTGTCTGTCATGAAATAAGTTAAATTAACATAAGGGCCTCTCAAAATGCTTAAGAATGCAAAGAAATTTAAGGTTACCTTATTTTATCAGGATGTGAGAGGAGCAGTTCTTGTCTGTTTGAAACATCTGGAGAAGTCTCAAAAGGTAGACATCTCGTGCCTTTCCGAGCACCACATAACCATAAGTTAAGTATAAAATATTACACTCTAGAATTTTACTTGAAGAACTCAGATGGAAAGAGAAGTTGTTCCATTTGTAATAACAGAACACAAGTTCAGCACCTACAACAGTGTGCATATGAATTAACACTAAAAATGTTCAGTTTTAATTGCAACTCTGTATAGCTACCCACTGGGAAATTTTGAACTGTTAATGAGTAATTTAGGTTCCTTAATACGCTATCCTTCAGACAGCAGCAAGCAGTGAGTAGTCTATTCTGATAAGAAACCTTGTTTGTATGCTACAATTTGATCTCAGTTATTGATTTACTAACATGGGTGGATAAAGAGAGTAGGACCTAACTGATAATGTTTTCCTTGGTGAACCTCTAAACAAGAATAACAAATGTTCCCTCTGATCACGAAGCACAATTAGTTAGGATGCAAAAGATAGTACCTTACAGAATAGATACACCTCAGTGGATATCAAGTAGAATAATTAATGACACCAGAACATATTTTTTTAAGAATAGGTACAAGAGAGGACCAGGGAGGAAATGCATAATGAAACAAATGCAGCCATAAAATTTAATATATTCCATGATATATTCATACCATTATTTGAATACAGCATTCTGCCATTTACAAACCATGGAGCACTAGAGGGAATAAAGTACATTAAGAAAGGAAAAAGGAAATGTATCTGTTGGCATGAGCAAGTAGAGAGCCTGTAGTATCTGTACTCTACAAAAACTACTAAAAATTGCTAAGAAAGTTATTAAAACTGAAGGAACATGCACGTTAAGTCATAAATAAATAATTGCAACAATATACTTAAGTCTGTATGGAAAGTAGTGAAACGAGAGCAAAACAATCGGCCACAGAAGAGGATAACACCACTATTGAATCAAATGGAAGGGCTATAAATGATTCACAAGTCAGAAATATAGGACAAATAGTTCAAGAGAAAACTCACAGCACGTATACTGAAAGAAACTCCAAGAGCATGAATGTATCACCAGCTTCTCCACACGAAATTAAGAAAAACAGGTATTGTGTCAAAAAAAAAAGCTCATCTGGATTTGATGGTGTTTCCAACAGAGTACTAATGACTTGTTCCCATATAATAAGCGCCGGCCGCGGTGGTCTAGCGGTTCTAGGCGCTCAGTCCGGAGCCGCGCGACTGCTACGGTCGCAGGTTCGAATCCTGCCTCGGGCATGGATGTGTGTGATGTCCTTAGGTTAGTTAGGTTTAAGTAGTTCTAAGTTCTAGGGGACTGATGACCATAGATGTTAAGTCCCATAGTGCTCAGAGCCATTTGAACCATATAATAAGCACTGTGTTTTATGAAACATGCAATGCACCACTAATGCAAGGGATTTGTCCAAAGAGACTGAAATATCCTATTGTCAAATACCCCCTTAAGAAAGGTGATAAATGGCAATAACTACAGATCTGTTTCACTGCTGACATCCTTTTCCAAATTTTTTGAAAAGATGATGTATTCTGAAATAGTATATCACCTGATCAATAATACACTCCTGGAAATGGAAAAAAGAACACATTGACACCGGTGTGTCAGACCCACCATACTGGCTCCGGACACTGCGAGAGGGCTGTACAAGCAATGATCACACGCACGGCACAGCGGACACACCAGGAACCGCGGTGTTGGCCGTCGAATGGCGCTAGCTGCGCAGCATTTGTGCACCGCCGCCGTCAGTGTCAGCCAGTTTGCCGTGGCATACGGAGCTCCATCGCAGTCTTTAACACTGGTAGCATGCCGCGACAGCGTGGACGTGAACCGTATGTGCAGTTGACGGACTTTGAGCGAGGGCGTATAGTGGGCATGCGGGAGGCCGGGTGGACGTACCGCCGAATTGCTCAACACGTGGGGCGTGAGGTCTCCACAGTACATCGATGTTGTCGCCAGTGGTCGGCGGAAGGTGCACGTGCCCGTCGACCTGGGACCGGACCGCAGCGACGCACGGATGCACGCCAAGACCGTAGGATCCTACGCAGTGCCGTAGGGGACCGCACCGCCACTTCCCAGCAAATTAGGGACACTGTTGCTCCTGGGGTATCGGCGAGGACCATTCGCAACCGTCTCCATGAAGCTGGGCTACGGTCCCGCACACCGTTAGGCCGTCTTCCGCTCACGCCCCAACATCGTGCAGCCCGCCTCCAGTGGTGTCGCGACAGGCGTGAATGGAGGGACGAATGGAGACGTGTCGTCTTCAGCGATGAGAGTCGCTTCTGCCTTGGTGCCAATGATGGTCGTATGCGTGTTTGGCGCCGTGCAGGTGAGCGCCACAATCAGGACTGCATACGACCGAGGCACACAGGGCCAACACCCGGCATCATGGTGTGGGAAGCGATCTCCTACACTGGCCGTACACCACTGGTGATCGTCGAGGGGACACTGAATAGTGCACGTCCAGCACGAACGCTGGTGCAACTGAGGCGCCAGGTGGAAATGGCATGGCAAGCCGTTCCACAGGACTACATCCAGCATCTCTACGATCGTCTCCATGGGAGAATAGCAGCCTGCATTGCTGCGAAAGGTGGATATACACTGTACTAGTGCTGACATTGTGCATGCTCTGTTGCCTGTGTCTATGTGCCTGTGGTTCTGTCAGTGTGATCATGTGATGTATCTGACGCCAGGAATGTGTCAATAAAGTTTCCCCTTCCTGGGACAATGAATTCACGGTGTTCTTATTTCAATTTCCAGGAGTGTATTATCCTCGGCAAATCACAGTTTGGATTTCAGAAGAGTTGTTCCACTGAGAATGCCTTTTACATGCCCGCTCACCAAATTTTACAAGCTTTAAATGATAGTGCCAGTTGGTGTTTTCTGTGAGCTATCTAAGGCATTTAACTGTGTGATCACAGTACTCTCATAAATAAATTGAAGTTTTATAGAACTGACGATATAGCCAATCAGTGGATAATGTCATATCTAACCAAAAGAATGAAGAAAGTTGGACTTAGGAATTCAACCAATGTAATCGGAGGAAATTATTCTGTCTGGAGGGGAATCACTTATGAAGTTCCCCAATGTCGATTTTAGGTCCACTATTGTTCCTGGAACATGTAAAAGGTCTTCCACATAATATACAACAAGCATAATTAGTTCTTTTTGCAGATGAAATTAGCATTGTAAACAGTCCAGTCATACAAAAGAATCATTGACTAGTTTTCTGCGAATGTTCTCTCAGTTTTGAAAAGACGCAACATATTCAGTTGTGCAGATTTAGAGGTAATACAGCAACGATAAGTGTAACATATTGTGAGAAAGTAAGAACAAGGGTGGAAATATTAAAATATTTAGGTGTCCGTATGAATGAGGACTTAAACTGGGAAAAGCACATTTTGGATCTCCTGGAACAACTTAGTTCATCTAAATTTGCGCTTAGATGATTGCATAACTGCAGAGAGACGAGTCAGTAAGTTCACATGCTCTATTTTGTGTATTTTCGTTGAGTGATGTTGTAAGGAATAATGTTTTAGGGTAACTCATCTTTAAGAAAGAAAGTCTTCATTTCTCAAAAACATGCTATAATAATAATATGTGGTACTCACCCATGACCATGTTGTAGGCATCTATTCAAGGAGTTAGGCATTTTGACTACTACTTCACAGTATATTTATTACTTTATTGTAAATAATTCACTGCAGTTCAGAAGGATCAATAATGTTCATAATTACAATACCAGAAGAAAAACCGACGTTCATTATTCCATATTAATGTTATCTCCGCCACAAAAAGCGGTGTACAACGCTTCAACCAAAGTTTTTGATCACCTACCCAGTGACAAAAAATGTCTAACAAAGTGCAAAGTGAAATTTGCAAACACAAAGTTTCTTCTTGACGGCTCCTTTTATTCACTCGGAGAATTTCTCTTATTGTAAGATGTAAAAGATGGTGGGTAGGAATTATTAATTCACATCCGTATATTAAATAAACATTATAAATTCTGAGCATGTAACCAAGTTTATAAATTAATTTGTGAGGCGAAAATAATATGATTCGTTCCACATCATTAAGATTTATCGTGCAAATAATCCATTGAACATGCGACTAACTGACTCTGCTCAGAATTTACATGAACACATGACTGATACATTACACATGTAATACGTTCCTTTTAGTTATGTTTGAATCACATGACAGCTTTTAATAGAAACTATCCGACCACTACAGTTGCACAACTCCAGTTCTGGGGGGTATCTTAACAATCAGCACATGTGTACATCCTTCTTCTTTCCATTTTCCTCTTTCCATGAGTACTGTTAACTTCTGGGATCAAATGCATACACGCTGGGCAAAGTGAAACTGACCCGTAAAATATTGATGTGAGTTGGGTTACCTGTCTTAATGAGCATGAAATTTCTTACAGGCTAGTTTCATTTTGCCCGCCGTGTACCTTCCGTACAACGTTACGTGTCCATCAAGCGACATAACTGTGCTGAGCCTTTAGACAGGGAACTGCGGACCGCTCAGAGACATCTAATCCTGTGTGTCTGCTTTGTGGAACTGCTCGGTAGTTAAGTGAATGCGTGCATGCCAGTCTACAAAGTTCAGAATTCAATTCCATAGGCAGTTTTAGGACTTATCTTTTGTCACTTATGAGGTCTTATGTTTCTGTCAGTTGTTTGTGTATGTTACAAATTCTTAGTTTCGAGAATGTAGGTCCCCCTAACTGGCTGGGTAAGTCACAAGTTGGAGCGAGGCAACCGCAGACAACTTCCAGCAGACCCAAGCGCTGCGGCATACAAACCAACCTTCTGGCTGATGACGTTAGTTTATCTCACTATTGGAGTTCAGACGAAAGGTGAGACCATAAATCAAGGAGTTGTTTATATAACACCGAATTTTCTTCACGTCACTGCGTATAGTCTTAAATAAGGTACACGTAATGGAGCAGACGCTGTAATGCATTACTCGGCAGAAACTAAGTAAAACTATTATTCCTACTGTCAACCACAAAGGACAGGGAGAAGGAAGGTGTATTATCTTGTATCTCGTTAATTCATCAGCCAGAGCCTTAAGATGTTTGCCCACAAGTTTGACAATAAACAGCAGCATAACCATTATTAACTTTTTTTTCAAATAAACATTTTGTAAGTTAGTCACAGGAGAGAAGAAAAAGATAATGGCGTGAATGACCTTCTGCATTTATTTTCAGCTGTTGCGTTCGCCGCCTACTCTGCTTGGAATGCACAAGTCGGATTTGTGGCTGACCATCCCTTCACGTTCTTTATTCTTGATGAAGAGACAAGAACTGTACTCTTCGCTGGAAGGGTCTATGTCCCCACTATTTAAATTGTAGAATAACACTGTCGTTGTAACTGTGGACGTATGTCATACATTTTGTTACATTCGTGAGAAGAAATTTTAAAACAGTGTAAAGGCAACGAAACGAAACAAACAAAAGTGGACTAGCTGCTTGGGATCAGAATACACAATACACAAGAAATATTTACCAAGAAAACAAATACGCTAACGTACCTTCCACGAAGTGAAATGGTCTTCTTGAATGTCGAATAAGTCAAGAAATCTTAAAGATATTTTTGTTTAAATGGTAATAAGTAACTTGTCACAAAACACACAAAACAAGTAAATGAGGTGTATATGAAAATTATTAGGTTACATGTAACCATATATCATCATATAGGAAAATCATTTTTTAGCATTTATTTACAATGATGACCTAATGCCCTGAATTTGTAGAGAAGTCAGATTGTACCAATACTCGCGTTATTTGATGTCATTAGTAAGATATACTTATCATCTGGTTTTGCATAGAAATTCATCAGTGGAATACGTGACAAAACAGGACCTCCATGAATGTTAATCTAGCCAGAAATGACCGTGTTCATCTACTGAAAGTGGAGGAAGCCTGATCCATCATCCCTGATTTCTCACGTACGTAAGTTTTTAGGTAAACGAAACCAAGAATATTTGACTTTCTCCAGTACTGACTCTAAAGCATACTAGCATTCACGATTCACAACGATCGCTTTCTCTTCTCACTCCCAATTCTTTGTTCATGCTTTATCTGTGGACCTAACGATATGTTTCTACACCGCTCAACCCACCTTGTTTCACGTTACACTTTAAAAAAATCAAAGAACATCAAATTACAGCTTCATGCAAAATTATAACACCGTATTATTCTGTTTATGGAAAAATTTTAACCACCTTGTTAATAAACGTGAAAACATACAGAATTAAAACAAATGAAAATAGAAATTACATACATGACCACTGCGTGACGTAAACACAAGAAATAAACTTACAGCATTCGTCCTAAAATAACTCTTTCTATGTATCAGGCAAATAAAGCATAAAAAGGGGAAAAGAAAGTACAGAAAAAAGGAAAAACAAAATCTACATCGTTCTGTAGTTTTATCTTCACAAATATAAGGCGTTAGCCGCCAACAAACCTCTTAGTCTCCTCTTAAACTGAACTTTATTCGTGGTTAAACTGTTTATGGTTGCTGCCACGCCATTGATTAAGTGTGTTCCTGACTAATGGCTACTTCTCTGTTCGAAAATAAGGGACTTTCAATCTTTATAAAGATTATTCTTATTTCCAGTATTGGCGGCATGAACTGAGCAGCTCTTTCATATTTAGTGACGAATTTCATTGAGGAATAAATGAATTGGGGAAGCAATATTTAGTATCCCTAGGTCTTTAAACGGCATCTGCAGGACGTTCTTGAGATCACACCACAAATAAGTCTTATTATTCGCTTTTTACACCAAAAAAAGGTATCATGTGACATTGTGGAATAAAAAAGTAAGTACAGTATGCTAGCTTTCTGAAACCACATGCAAGTGTTAACTTGCATGTAGAGTATTTTTCAAAGTTTAATGACGAAGTATTGACATGGAATCATTTATTAATGTCCATCAAAATTTCATTAACCGACCTTTCTAAGACTTTACTTGATTTGCTGTTTATTGCAATGTTTGTGTCATTTGCAAACAAAACAAACTTGGTATCTGGTAATGTTATTGCTGAGAGGTCACTGGTACATACATGAAATGGTGAGGACCCTAAGGGCTACCACATGTGATTAGTCAGCAGTTGGATGATGCCGGATAGCTTAAGGGGGATAGGACGTCAAACGGGCCGACTTGGAGCAGGAGAGGTACCACAGGACATTTCAGTTTCCACTGTCTGTACTTTTACAAATAAATTCATAAAACTTTGTCAGCATGACCAGGAAGTATTCAGGATTCACACTTATAACTGTGGAAGTTCAAAAACATAACAAAATGAGTTTTTTTACATGTGAAATTTCATTTAAAAAATGGTTCAAATGGCTCTGAGCACTATGGGACTTAACATCTGAGGTCAGCAGTCCCCTAGAATTTAGAACTACTTAAACCTAACTAACCTAAGGACATCACACACACCCATGCCCGAGGCAAGATTCGAACCTGCGACCGTAGCAGTCGCGCGGTTCCGGACTGCAGCGCTAGAACCGCGTGACCACCGCGGTCGGCAAAATTTCATCATTTTTTCACTTGCTATTAGCTGCATTTTTGCTGTAGGTACGTATGAAAGATTCTTCGATGAATTTCGCACAGCATAAAACCATGCATACAGGTGTATGAAAGTAGAATTTATTTATTTTATGAGAAAATGAACGAGCTGATACATTTTAAATTTCATATTTAGAAAAAAAACTCAAATTTTTTTAGTTAATTATCTCAATTTTAACACAGTTTTTACTAGATTTGGAAAATTCTAGAGTTTCATAGACCTGTAACTATGGTTTGTATGCCGTGCAAAATTCGTCGAAGAATCTTTCTTACTTATGAAGAAAAGTGTATCTATAGCAACAACTGCCGCCAATAGTAAGTGAAAAAAATGATGAAATTTCACACGCAAAATTTTTTATTTTGTTATGTTTTTGAGCTTCCACTGCTATGAGTGTGAATTCTGAATCCTTCCTGGTCATCCTGACAAAGTCTTATGAATTTATCTGTACAAGTATAGAAAATGGAAACTAAAATGTCCTATGGTGCCTTTCAAGCTTCAAGTCGGCCCGTTTGACGACCTACCCCCCTTAACATATGTCTGTTTCCTAATGACAGCCTTTGTTTCCTGTCAGAGATGTAGGATTTGAGCAATTTCTAGTATTTTCTATTACCTCGTAATATTATAATTTACTTAAAAGGATATTGTGATTTACACAGTTAAATGCCTTTGACAGATCAAAAAATATACCAATCGCCCGTAATTTACTGTCTAATGAATCAAACACATTCTTGCTGCGTGTATAGATGGGTATCTGACATCAGAATCCTTAAGAAATCCGGACAATGACTTTGACAGTATATTACTTGTTATCAGATGATTCAGAAGTAGGTTGTTTGTCATCTTTTATAAAATTTTCGAGAACATTGGCAAAAGTCAAATTAGAGGGAATTTTGATTGTAATTCTTATCTCCTTTTTTAATCAAAGACTTAACTCCAGCGTATTTTAATCACTCAACAAATGCCTCCCTCATAAATGACTTTTTACATATATCTTACTAAGATCAGAGGCACACCCTCTAATTAATTTTAATTACATTTCATCATAACAACTAGATTTTTCTATTTTAATGATTTGAAGTTGGACATTACTTCTACAGGTATGGTGAGGGCCACATCCACAGTATTAAACTTGTTTGTACTGATTGGTCTGAGATATTCCATGGCAATATCTACTGAACCTTTTCAGTAACAGTTATGAAATGCTTGTTAAAAGTTTTGCGACAATGCACACATCTGCTATCAATGTGTCATTTATTCTTAACGATATCTGTTCCTCTACATGTATGGTTATATTTTTTTATCTGATATAATTATCTTCTTCTCATAATGCATTTGCTTTGATGTCTGTATTACTGTCTTTAATATATTATAGCATGTCTTGTAACGAGCTGCAACACTAAAATCAGAACTGTTACTGATTTTGTTTTACAAGATATCTTTATTCTCCGGGTTCTTTGTTGACTTTGGTCTAAACTGAGTTAGTTTTGGAGAAAAACAGTATTGAAATAAGATAAGTGCTTTATTAATAAAAGTCTTATATTTCTTGTTCATGCCATGACCACTGTGTACATCACTCCAGTTCGTGTCTTTGAGGATTATCCTAAAATAACGAATTTTTAGCTTATTGACTATCCTCTTGAAATCAGATTTAGTAGATTTTATATCCTGATCAGTGTTAACATTTAACAAAAGGAAATATCATAGTCTGAGAGGCCGTTGACTATTAGTTTTTTAATGCAGTTTTGTTCATAAAGTGAGGAACCTATTCAGAATTGATTTATAAACTGCACGACCTGTTTCAGAGCATTTCAGCTCCCTCCTCAGATGCTAACATATAACTGAAAATAGTCATACATGCATCGCTGTCGGGTTATTCAATATGGAAAGCCGGGCTCACACACTCTCATGTGTAAGGAAGCTAAGAGCAGCCAGGAGAACATGTCGTCGAGAGTAGCGAGAACAGCTTTGCTCATTAGACCTTTTTATAAAAATAATATTAGCAGTGGCTGTTAGTAAGCAATTAGCTACCCTAACGGGGATTAAATTGAATGATAGTGTTACTGAATCTAATAAATTCTTACTGGAAGAATTTTTAAGAAAATGTTCTTTAAAATCACCAGCAACCGCAATTTTTTTTATCTTAAATAGATCAGTAGAGCCTCAAAGTGATTTATGAACACATTAAAATTACCTGCAGGTACTCGGCATACATTCACTAATATGAATGATTTATTACGAGATTCTAATTCCGATATGCTATTCTAGGAAAAATTTATGAATTCCTTTGTTCTAAAATCTATGACAGTTTCTGATGAATGTGACAGCTTCTTTCCCCACCCATATTCTACAGAAGTGAGATGCTAAGCTAAGTCCTGTAAGTCTTAACCAGTAGTCACATTACGTTCAGAGAGGCATATTGTGTCAACAGCGATGTACTGTCTCATTATAGTGTGTCTGCCGCATGTATGGTCTCAGGAGGCAACCAATTATTGTTGTGATAACGACCGACGAAGGAGTAAAGATGTACGTAGCTTTTAGATAACACGGATGCAAAAATGAGTTGTTTAAGATACGTAAGCAACGGTCGGACGTCATTTTTTTTATGTAAACAATTTATTCCCCTACAGCAACGACATAAGCTGTAACACCTGATTTATCGACGGACATCACAGCTTCGATAAATTTAAAGGAAGAGATCGCCTCAACGGGGCTGTTAGTCTACGCGAATACTCTATCAGTGAATGTGGACACATCATCCTCGGAAGTAGTATAAGGCATAAGTCACAGGCCTCGCGCAGTCATGGTCGTCAGCAGACATGAGGACGCAATATGAATCCAGAAACCATGGGTACAGAACTGCTAGCATTCTAGTCGTGTATTTTGGAAGTATGAGTAGCCAGTGTTAGAAGCGAAATAGAACGGAGCATTAAGTTTTACTCCACTTTCTCAAATACTTGTGCAGTATGTTCTACAACGAGACATCCAGCTAGAATCCCATCAACCAGTTACTCTCCAGTCTCTACTGAGGTTACAAGTACCAACGACTTTATGTAACCCTAGAAAGAAGAAATTTATAACAGTGAGAGCCAACTACGTACTGGCCGTCGGACACGACTTCCATTTCCTACACGCGACACAGCTTTCTCTTGGTAAGATGCTCACAACGTTGTTGTATTGTTTTTGCAGGTAATGCCAGCGATGCCGATGCTGCAGAAACTTATTTGCTTTGAAAGAAAAGCAGTTTGCAGACATGTTCCCCATGCTAGTGTTTGGCCATATGAAAACCGGGAATTGACAAGTACTCGATTCCAATGTATCCTCCGGAGCTGATATTGGGCATTAAAATACAAAGTCGGAGAATATTAGCGCCCGTTTGATGTTGCGGATCGACTGCCGTCGGCAGCGCAGAACCTCTTGTGGCTCTTCTCCTCGAAGATCTCGGTTCTCGGGTGTGTATTCGTTTCCGATTGTTTCCGTCCGGCTCTTGATAGACGATTTCAAGCAAAGGCTTTCTTCCGTTCACTTCTTCTTCTTCTCCCTTCGTGTATTAGATGATTTTTCCAGTTCCGGTCAATAAACTCTAGTCATTTCTTACGTTGCCTTCCCCCATGTCTTGTCCCTCTATGTTTGTAGTCAAAATTTGTTTCGTAATTCTGTTTTCATGCGTTCTATCTACATGTTCACTCAATGTCTTCCTGTTTGAATATAATTGTTCTGCGCCTTGAATCAACTTGTAGTTCATTCCCAATATCATCATGCCTGAAGCGATCTTCTCTGGTGCATCTTTTAACACTACGAAGAAAAATCATTTCCACCGTCTGGATGCTGCTCATATCCATTTGAGACGGAACCCAACTTTGTAGAATTTTGTTTGCGTCTTTTTCGTGGCCTTTTTTTAGCATACTTCTAACTGTTCCACAGACTGCGTTAAATTTTAGGAGTTTTTTTATCAATTTCACTGTCGAAATTTCATCCCGTGTCCCAGCCGAGATACTGAAAGTTGATTACCTGTTCGGTACTACATTATTTGCTACAGTTGGTTGTTCCTTAACGATTTGTGATAACTTCGTGAGATTGACATGCATTTTACAGACTACCAGTTATAGTATAAATATGCGAAGTGGACGCAGTTTTCTGAAGCTTCCTGCGAAATGTTGTCGAAAGACTGACTGGTGCGGGAGGTTAAATCTTGTGTGAACCGGCTGTGTCCAGAAGGCTCCGTCTCCGAATATCTCGTCACACCCATTACGGGTAATGGCTTAAGCTCTTAGCCGCTAATGTAGAAGCTGAAGTAGCCACCACGAACTGAAACAGGAAAGCTGCCAGCAGACCAGGAAGCGTGGAGGTGCAAAACCCGGTGAGAGATCGAGGTGGATGTTTAAGGGCGAAATACGCCTTGAAGAGGTCCTACTTTCTTTTCTTCGTTATTATTGACTAATTGCACACGTTTCGTACAGGATATGGTGTAATTACTGTTTATCGATTGAAAAGCCAGACAGAACATCACGCAACATGAAATTAAACAACTATCACAGTGCGCCACGTTGAGATCGAACCTTCCACATCCGGTTTTCTAAACCCACACTCCTCAAACTTTGCTGACCGAATAAGGTGTTCTAATGTGATGAATGAAGGTATCGTAATTCGGATATAACTTGACTGCCGGGGTTGCTTTGACCATTCATACACCAGACGTTTTATAGTCCTCTGTTGCGTCTCATTTGGTTCATATGGATCAAATGGCTCTGAGAACTATCAGACTTAACATCTGATGTCATCAGTCCCCTAGAAATTAGAACCACTTAAACCTAACTAACCTAAGGACATCACACACATTTATGCCCGAGGCAGGATTCGAACCTGCGACCGTAACGGTCGCGCGGTTCCAGACTGAAGTGCCTAGAACCGCTCGGCCACACCTGCCGGCCTCATTTGGGTGTTTAGCATGTACAGTTTAGTGCTAAAGTTCCATTAATATACCCTAAATGTCACCATTAGTGCTCATTTTCTTGCGCAACTGTTGGAGAACCTGTTGCGACTTATAATTGTACATGAAATAGTGTGTTATGATCAGGTTGTGAAAAATCCACGAAGCCTCCGAGACACTCTGGGTTTTCAACTACATCACGTACGTTACTCAATTAATTTTCACAACAGACCACTGATTATTTTGTTCACATATATTTATCTGCCATTATATTACGATTTTTGAGGTCATGTGCACGATTTCTCCACTTCGAGGTTACTTTGACCACTGGCGATTGTTAGCCCAGAATTACAGATATACAATATCTTAAACACTAGTGATGCCAATGCCAACGTGGAACTAGGGAATGCATACACTTAAGAGCCAAAGAAACTGGTACACCTGCCTAATATCGTGTAGGGCCCCCACGAACACGCAGAAGTGGCGCTACACGACGAGGCATGGACTAGACTAATGTCTGAAGTAGTGCTGGAGGGAACTGACACCATGAATGCTGCAGGGCTGTCCATAAATCCGTAAGAGTACGAGAGGTTGGAGATCTCTTCGGATCAGCACGTTGCAAGACACTCCAGATATGCTCAATAATGTTCATGTCTGGGGAGTTTGGCGTCCAGCGGAAGCGTTTAAACTCAGAAGAGTGTTCCTGAAGGCGAAAGTGTTTAAACTTAGAAGAATGTTCCTGGAGCCCAAAGTGTTTAAACTCAGAAGAGTGTTCCTGGAGCCAATCTGTAGCAATTCTGGAAATTTGGGGTGCCGCATTGTCCTGCTGGAAGTGCCTTAGTCCGTCGGAATGCCGACATGAATGGATGCAGCTGATCAGACAGGATGCTTACGTACGTGTCACCAGCCAGAGACGTATCTAGACGTATCAGGGGTCCCATATCACTCCAACTGCACACGCTCCACACCATTACAGAGCCGACACCAGCTTGAACAGTCCCCTGCTGACATGCAGGGTCCATGGATTCATGAGGTTGTCTCCGTACCCGTACACGTCCATTCGCTCGATACAATTTGAAACGAGACTCGTCCGACCAGGCAACATGTTTCTCCAGTCATCAACAGTCCAATGTCGGTGTTGACGGGGCCAGGCAAGGCGTAAAGCTTTGTGTCGTGCAGTCATCAAGGGTACACGAGTGGGCCTTCGGCTCCGAAAGCCCATATCGATGATGTTTCGTTGAATGGTTGAGACACTGACACTTCTTGATGGCCCAGCACTGAAATCTGCAGCTATTTGCGGAAAGGTTGCACTTCTGTCACATTGAACGATTCTCTTCAGTCGTAGTTGGTTCCGTTCTTGCAGGATCTTGTCGGAGAGTTGATGTTTTACCAGATTCCTTGTATTCACGGTAGACTCGTTAAATGGTCGTACGGGAAAATCCCTACTTCATGGCTACCTCGGAGATGCTGTGTCCCACCGCTCGTGCGCCGACTACAACACCACTTTGAAAGTCACTTAAATCTTGATAACCTGCATTGTAGCAGCAGAAACCGACCTAACAACTGAAGCAGACACTTGTCTTATATAGGCATTGCCGACCGCAGCGCTGTATTCTGCCTGTTAACATGTCTCTGTATTTGAATACGTATGCCTATACCAGTTTCTTTGGCGCTTCAGTGTATATTAACCGCCGACATAAAGACGGAGGGTCATTTGAAACTGTTATGTGGCTGCAACTAAGAAAAACAAATATGAGTCATATATCGCTCAAATTGCAAGCTGTTCGGATTCAGGGAGTGATTCAGATACAACACGTAATGTCAAACGACTCCAGAAATAAGGAATGATGTTTGTTTGCCCAAAAGTGCTAGATATTGTTTCAATAAACGAAGAACCGATAACCTAAACACTAACTGCAATGCATATTTTGAAAGGAGGACTTAAGTCTAATATGGATGAAGCTGCAGATTTTATGATCAGCTAAATCTGGAGGTATGTGTGTGTTTCTCCATCTAAGTAATTTTCATTATATTTGTAATTCTGATGATGGCTCGCACGTTTCATTTATGTACCGTACTAGGTTTTCTTTTATGAGGCTTAATAAAGCACTTAAGAACTCTTTAGATCAATGTATTTGTTTCTGGTTGATCAAAGTTTCATTGTGTTTTTGAAACACTCGCCACAAATGGATTGGTAATTGTCAGCTGTGATGCAAGCACAGGCCGGTCAATGTGTCCCCAAATCCATCCTAATTTTAACCACCTACATTTTTTCCATTACCTCCTCTGCATTTTAGAAAATGCAATGTATTAATTAGTATGTAATCCTTCATACAAGCCCCTATTTTCACTCACATAAATATTGCGGATCTTAAATACCGTCATGGTAATCACATTTGATCCGAAAATCTGTCAAAGTGCGCCCTGTTCACGGCACTTACCTTCTTTGTCATTACAGTATTGCGAAGTCCCCGTCCTTTCTTATCTTCTTCCTATAAAAAAAATGTACAGGACGAACTTAATAACAAACCTGTTCGCGTCTGTGTATTGCAAGAAGCTGCACTTTGATGTCGTAGTGTATCAGTTGCCCTTTGCAAGCTAACATCTCAAAGATGTTCGGGCTCACATGCGGCTCCTCTTCGTCGAAATGTCTTCACTCAGACTCGTCTAGGGGTTGAACCGCACGTGTCGCATAACACGCCCTAAATTAGACACTTGTGACCCTTTGGTTAAATTGTCTGGCTGATGGCAAGTTTGCGAAGTACAAAGTTAACATAACATATAATAACAGTAATAACTAAATTAACGACCCATAAATGACGTAGGCCACACACTTGCGATTTGGTTAGAATAAAGTTCATTCAGAAAGCAAATTAATAGCGAAAGTGGTCGTATTTAGAATTAATGTTACACTTGAGTGCATAGGCATTTGAAAGAGTTCGATCGTTCACAATTTCATCGCGAAAGTTATCTGTTGTTGTTGTGGTCTTCAGTCCTGAGACTGGTTTGATGCAGCTCTCCATGCTACTCTATCCTGTGCAAGCTTCTTCATCTCCCAGTATCTACTGCAACCTACATCCTTCTGAATCTGCTTAGTGTATTCATCTCTTGGTCTCCCTCTACGATTTTTACCCTCCACACTGCCCTCCAATGCTAAATTTGTGATCCCTTGATGCCTCAGAACATGTCCTACCAACCGATCCCTTCTTCTAGTTAAGTTGTGCCACAAACTTCTCTTCTCCCCAATCCTATTCAATACCTCCTCATTAGTTACGTGATCTACCCACCTTATCTTCAGCATTCTTCTGTAGCACCACATTTCGAAAGCTTCTATTCTCTTCTTGTCCAAACTAGTTATCGTCCATGTTTCACTTCCATACATGGCTACACTCCATACAAATACTTTCAGAAACGACTTCCTGACACTTAAATCTATACTCGATGTTAACAAATTCCTCTTCTTGAGAAACGCTTTCCTTGCCATTGCCAGTCTATATTTTATATCCTCTCTACTTCGACCATCATCGGTTATTTTACTCCCTAAATAGCAAAACTCCTTTACTACTTTAAGTGTCTCATTTCCTAATCTAATTCCCTCAGCATCACCCGACTTAATTTGACTACATTCCATTATCCTCGTTTTGCTTTTGTTGATGTTCATCTTGTATCCTCCTTTCAAGACACTGTCCATTCCATTCAACTGCTCTTCCAAGTCCTTTGCTGTCTCTGACAGAATTACAATGTCATCGGCGAACCTCAAAGTTTTTACTTCTTCTCCATGAATTTTAATACCTACTCCGAATTTTTCTTTTGTTTCCTTTACTGCTTGCTCAATATACAGATTGAATAACATCGGGGAGAGGCTACAACCCTGTCTTACTCCTTTCCCAACCATTGCTTCCCTTTCATGCCCCTCGACTCTTATAACTGCCATCTGGTTTCTGTACAAACTGTAAATAGCCTTTCGCTCCCTGTATTTTACCCCTGCCACCTTCAGAATTTGAAAGAGAGTATTCCAGTTAACATTGTCAAAAGCTTTCTCTAAGTCTACAAATGCTAGAAACGTAGGTTTGCCTTTTCTTAATCTTTCTTCTAAGATAAGTCGTAAGGTCAGTATTGCCTCACGTGTTCCAACATTTCTACGGAATCCAAACTGATCTTCCCCGAGGTCGGCTTCTACCAGGTTTTCCATTCGTCTGTAAAGAATTCGCGTTAGTATTTTGCAGCTGTGACTTATTAAACTGATAGTTCGGTAATTTTCACATCTGTCAACACCTGCTTTCTTTGGGATTGGAATTATTATATTCTTCTTGAAGTCTGAGGGTATTTCGCCTGTCTCATACATCGTGCTCACCTGATGGTAGAGTTTTGTCATGACTGGCTCTCCCAAGGCCATCAGTAGTTCAAATGGAATGTTGTCTACTCCCGGGGCCTTGTTTCGACTCAGGTCTTTCAGTGCTCTGTCAAACTCTTCACGCAGTATCTTATCTCCCATTTCATCTTCATCTACATCCTCTTCCCTTTCCATAATATTGTCGTCAAGTACATCGCCCTTGTATAAACCCTCTATATACTCCTTCCACCTTTCTGCCTTCCCTTCTTTGCTTAGAACTGGGTTGCCATCTGAGCTCTTGATATTCATACAAGTGGTTCTCTTCTCTCCAAAGGTATCTTTAATTTTCCTGTAGGCAGTATCTATCTTACCCCTAGTGAGACAAGCCTCTACATCCTTACATTTGTCTTCTAGCCATCCCTGCTTAGCCATTTTGCACTTCCTGTCGATATCATTTTTGAGACGTTTGTATTCCTTTTTGCCTGCTTCATTTACTGCATTTTTATATTTTCTCCTTTCATCAATTAAATTCAATATCTCTTCTGTAACCCAAGGATTTCTATTAGCCCTCGTCTTTTTACCTATTTGATCCTCTGCTGCCTTCACTACTTCATCCCTCAGAGCTACCCATTCTTCTTCTACTGTATTTCTTTCCCCCATTCCTGTCAATTGTTCCCTTATGCTCTCCCTGAAACTCTCTACAACCTCTGGTTCTTTCAGTTTATCCAGGTCCCATCTCCTTAAATTCCCACCTTTTTGCAGTTTCTTTAGTTTCAATCTGCAGTTCATAACCAATAGATTGTGGTCAGAATCCACATCTGCCCCAGGAAATGTCTTACAATTTAAAACCTGGTTCCTAAATCTCTGTCTTACCATTATATAATCTATCTGATACCTTTTAGTATCTCCAGGATTCTTCCAGGTATACAACCTTCTTTTATGATTCTTGAACCAAGTGTTGGCTATGATTAAGTTATGCTCTGTGCAAAATTCTACAAGGCGGCTTCCTCTTTCATTCCTTCCCCCCAATCCATATTCACCTACTATGTTTCCTTCTCTCCCTTTTCCTACTGACGAATTCCAGTCACCCATGACTATTAAATTTTCGTCTCCCTTCACTACCTGAATAATTTCTTTTATCTCGTCATACATTTCATCTATTTCTTCATCATCTGCAGAGGTAGTTGGCATATAAACTTGTACTACTGTGGTAGGCATGGGCTTTGTGTCTATCTTGGCCACAATAATGCGTTCACTATGCTGTTTGTAGTAGCTAACCCGCACTCCTATTTTTTTATTCATTATTAAACCTACTCCTGCATTACCCCTATTTGATTTTGTATTTATAACCCTGTAATCACCAGACCAAAAGTCTTGTTCCTCCTGCCACCGAACTTCACTAATTCCCACTATATCTAACTTTAACCTATCCATTTCCCTTTTTAAATTTTCTAACCTACCTGCCCGATTAAGGGATCTGACATTCCACGCTCCGATCCGTAGAACGCCAGTTTTCTTTCTCCTGATAACGGCGTCCTCCTGAGTAGTCCCCGCCCGGAGATCCGAATGGGGGACTATTTTACCTCCGGAATATTTTACCCAAGAGGACGCCATCATCATTTAATCATACAGTAGAGCTGCATGTCCTCGGGAAAGATTACGGCCGTAGTTTCCCCTTGCTTTCAGCCGTTCGCAGTACCAGCACAGCAAGGCCGTTTTGGTTAATGTTACAAGGCCAGATCAGTCAATCATCCAGACTGTTGCCCCTGCAACTATTGAAAAGGCTGCTGCCCCTCTTCAGGAACCACATGTTTGTCTGGCCTCTCAACAGATACCCCTCCGTTGTGGTTGCACCTACGGTACGGCCATCTGTATCGCTGAGGCACGCAAGCCTCCCCACCAACGGCAAGGTCCATGGTTCATGGGGGGCGAAAGTTATCTAAGCGAAAAGTTAAGAGCTCACACCAGGCGCACGGCTGCTCACTGCTCAGAGACCAAGTCCCGTGATACCACACAACGCGAAATTTTGTAAGTCGTTTCACTTCCTACTGCCTAAAGACTGAGTGTCCGCTTTCGCGTCTCAATCCGACCCGTACCCTTTGGTGTCTCCAGCCGAACTGTCCCTCCGCCCGTCCCCGGCCGCGTTTCCCGGGCGCCTAACATCTTCACTCAACTGGCTAGGGCAGTTCCCTTTTCTGAAGCCGTCCATCTGATTGGCTACAGCTTCTTCTACATTATTTTACATTTTAACACATTTAAATAATCAAAGCTTGACCACTTTCACGTTCTAAATAAAGTAACAATAATATCCGTTACATAATAAACGTTAAATTCGTTTACGTAAAACCACACGATTTCCTTCTTAGCTTTGAATGCCACGGCCAGTAGCCTTGCACCCATGTGCTTTCTGATAAATAAATAAAGGACAAAAGTAACTAACTTTACAACAAATATTCTATTACCTAATGATTCAATAATGTGTCATCCTGCCATCGTTCAGTGTGGAGGAAATGATGATCTGATGCTTAACTGAAAATACTGATAATTTAAATTTAAATTTACTATATCTTTTAAAAAATGAGGTTGCAGAGTTGCTATTTACAACATACGTCATTTTAATGATGCGCTTCTATACGAAATGTCGATCGTTAAGATCGACTAAAGCGTTCAGAATTTAGCGTTCGGGTCTTTGTTACAAAACTTCTTAATTTCACTTTAACAGTGAATCATAAACTATTACAGATATGACCAATGTTTAAATTTTATTGGGATCACTATTAAAATTTATGGAGGATGGCAGATTAACATTACTGTGGCTTCATTCCCTGCATTACTACAGAATCAAATAGTTCTCATAAATGTTTCCCTTTATGGCCGACATTAGGTCCGCCATATTTAAAACTGCTACGTCTCCTTGGTCACAAACGGCTTCTACTTGGTTTCCGTATGACGTAGGTTCTCATCTGTCTCACTCGCACACTACAGAGCATAGGCCTCAATAGACAAAAGACATCTGTGAGTTTTCCCATCTCGTGGTGAATCTGCGCCCTTTGTGGCACCTGGTCTTGGACAACAGGATTCGTTTCACAATTCTTGAAGGCTGACTTTTTCGGCGATATACCTAAATGAGAGCGAAATACTCGTTAACTCTCACCTTCATGCTATATAAGGAGGTAAGTAAAGGCGTGCCTGGTTGATCATATTAAATGGGCATCGCAAACACGGATAGAAATGAGAATTGACTCACGTAGACGATTACGTGCAAATAAGTCATCGGCCGTGATTAATGAATTAATGACAGTGTTTACATGAGATTCTGGGACAGATGGCGTAATGAGTTTGCCAAAAAGGCGTGACGTTTCGGTTAATCCCACTACCGTCACATTTACTTTCGCCAGAAGATTATGAGGCTGATACTCACCAAGATGTCGCGCTTCTTATACGAGTTAACTGGGGTAGAAAGCAAAGAACTTAACATTTGGCTAATTGATTGGGAAAGACAACGACATACTACCACTGGCAACATTTTATTAAATACTGACGGCCTGTCGTAAGAAACGTGTTCAAATAATTTTCAGAACGTGCGTGTAGTTAGTACTCCCGTTAGACAAGATAAGAACTGTTGCTAGTGCTCAGCAGTAAGCATTGAATCAGATGCAAAGTTTGGCGGCTTTTCTTGCCAAAGCCGTCATCGACATGTAGTTGTAGTTGTACTTGGTCTCCCTCGTCATGGGATCCACGTCCTTTGTCATCCCATTCATCCGGCAGAAGCGCTGGAAGACCTCTCCCAGGAACTCAGCTCTATGGTCCTCAGGTACTCGGTTCACGAACGGATTCACCGACTTCAGCACAACTGCAGACAGAAATTATTTCACTGTATTCACCAGCGTCCAGTCAGCGCACAGTAACACGCTCTGCAGTGTAAGTAATTCAACAAGTTAGAAACAATAACTTCTAATAAAAGAAAAAAATTAAAATGGAGGTACACGTTTCTTATGACTACCTCAACATTATGGGTACGCTGTAACGCGGAAAATAAAATTGAGAGAAACCATAAGGTAAGCGGCAAACCATTAGGGAACCCCACATTGTTAAATATATGTAGGGCTAATAATAAGAAGCGATATGAAGTACCAACACATGAAGTCAATGGCAGGGAATGCAAATGTAAGACTCAGAGTTGTTGGTAAGATGCTGGAAAGGTGTGACGCATCTATTATTGCCAAATATGCGGGGCTCTAGAAAACTGCGCCAGTGTTTCGAATGCTCATCAAGTATGCTTGGAAGCAGACACTGAACGACATCAGTGATGCGTTGCTGAAATCGTAAGAGGTCACTACATTAATTCTTAGTTATTTATATTGATCAGAATGTGAATTAGAAGTCACATTTTGCAGATCTTTTAAAATATAAGCTCTGCAGCTTTCGAACTACGGATAATAACGGACTTCAAAGACAAAGATGTCAAGAAGTTGATCTGCTCCTCATATTTTCAATCGCTAGTTTCGTAAGCCACCAAATTCTGGGGCGGCTCTTCATTAAAGAAGAAAGTGTTTTTTTTTTAATATAACAGTGTAATAACAATATCGTGCGGTGCTGACTCTAAAATCTCTCGTGGAATATCTTTAACCAGTTGTCTCCATCATACGCCTACACTACGTCGACAGAATTCTGATGTCTGCATCCTACACCAACACTACATCGACAAAAATGGGACATGACTGTTCGGAGTTATTTGCCGTAGTTTATGAGTGATCACGTGTCTTTCGACTTCGAACTGTAGCATTAAAGCTGTGATAAGTTACACCAGAATCTATCAACCCTGTGGAAGTAGCTGGGTGTTTACTACAGAAGTGTTGCAACTTTCAGTCAGAGCTGAGAAACAACAGATCTGGCACGCGGTCTCATAGAAAACGAAGTGCGGAAATGTTTTCAGCAGTGAAAGGAACGAGTTCTGACGTGTGTTGACTGAAATGCGTCCTCCACTGAATGTCGTCACCACTAACTGAACACGTTTGCTAAGTACAGAGCTGTCTGATTATTGAGTACAACATCCTGCAAATCAGGCTGCAGCTGTGATATGTAATGTGAATGAGCATTTATCATCTTCCTGTTGGTGAAAGCTTTGCTTGAATAGTTTGTACACGTATGTAACAAACATCGAAATTATTGTACTGTTTATCCTCGACATGCGCAATTCTGGTCTAATATGATCAGATTCCTACAAGTGTTTACGCTTTGAGTAATGAGGGTGACAGAATGCGAGGTTGCCTTGAACAAGAAGAAACAAGATAGGGAAAACAGCTATGCAATACATTTGTGTGTGTGTGTGTGCCTTAAGGCCATCGGGCCAACAGAAACTTACGTACTCGTACCTTGTATGGCTAATATTTTCGACGTTCCTTTGACCAAATGAGTTAACTTACATAATTAAAGACAGTTTCTTGAAATCGTCGGATGAGTGTAATGGACACAGCGGTGCAAGTATGAATTTCATTGTCCAGTGGCAAACAAGCAACCAGCTCTTAACCTGTTGTGGAAGTTATCGCCGAATTACAGTGTCAGATGAAAATAATTCTTATGGTGGCTATTGTTTTCATATTATTGTAGTTATTGTACATTATATTTTATAATGTTATACGTTCAGTACAAGTATCATATAATTTTCAGGTAAACATGTGTATACTAAATTGCTGTCATGTCATTTCTCTATCAGACTACGAAACCAAAGATTATATTTGCAACTCCATAATTATGTACATACACCGAGCAGCTGTCCTGCTGTTTGTTTCACAGAGTACAAAACCGATGTTGGATTAATTTTACTGTTACGGAAGTTCCCTTTTGTTTCATCGTTATTGCTATTTTGTGCATATTTGTATTTAATGATGTTTTGGAAATTTGGAAATTTGCGGTAAGGTCTTAGGGGACCAAACTGCTGAGGTCATCGGCCGGTCTGTGTGGCCGAGCGGTTCTAGGCGCTTCAGTCTGGAGCCGTGCGACCACTACGGTCGCAGGTTCGAATCCTGCCTCGGGCATGGATGTGTGTGATGTCCTTAGGTTAGTTAGGTTTAAGTAGTTCTAAGTTCTAGTGGACTGATGACCTCAGATGTTAAGTCCCATAGTGCTCAGAGCCATTTGAACCATTTGCTGAGGTCATCGGTCCCTAAGCTTACACACTACTTGTTGTTGTTGTGGTCCTCAGTCCTGAGACTGGTTTGATGCAGCTCTCCAGGCACACACTACTTAATCTAATTTAAACTAACTTATGTCCGCTCCCAGTAGCTGAGTGGTCAGTGCGACAGAATGTCAATCCTAAGGGCCCGGGTTCGATTCCTGGCTGGGTCGGAGATTTGCTCCGCTCAGGGACTGGGTGTTGTGTGGCGTCAAATCGAAGACTTGCACCCGGCGAACGGTCTACCCGACGGGAGGCCCTAGTCACACGACATTTACATTAAACTAACTTATGCTAAGGAGGATACAAACACCCATGCCAGAGGGAGGACTGGAACTCCGACGGGGGAAGCCGCGCGGAACGTGACAAGACGCCCAAGACCGCGCGGCTACCCCACGCGGTTAATGATGTTTTAATTTCATTCGTGGCAAGTCATTGTTGCGGAGTTGATAGAGGATGTAAAATCAGTCATATTACAAACTCCAATCTGTGAACATAATTGGCCAGAGTTAGTTGACATAAACGCTTTCTGAGTGTCGTACCGCGTCAGGACTGTGGACGTCACCAGTTACCATAATTCTTGGTAGAGGTTCGGCGAATCCCCAATCAGGAGAGCCAAGAACTCATGCTAGATTCTCAGTGCGCCAGGTTGCAATTAGCTGTCCGTACTGGTTAGGTGTAAGCCAGATGTGCTAATTTCCGTTAATCCCCTCCTCTTATTGGTTAAACAGCAATGCTCCACAGAGCCTATCTCAGTGCAGGTGCTTTTTGATTACCGCACTATGGGAGGCGGCGTTATTGTATGCATGCCGTCACCCCAGCCCACAGCAGTAGTGTCGAAATGTCGACAAGGAATATCCACACCAATTGCAGTGTCCTGTACAAACCTGATGGCGGACATGAAGTGAACGCTTCACGCACCATTACAACCGGGTAGACAAAACAGTGGGCGTCCTCTTCTGTGGTCGCACTGCGTAACGCAGTACTTCCATATCGCTATGTGGTTCAAATGGTTCTGAGCACTATGGAACTTAACATCTGAGGTCATCAGTCCCCTAGACTTAGAACTACTTAAACCTAACTAACCTAAGGACATCACACACATCCATGCCCGAGGCAGGATTCGAACCTGCGACCGTAGCAGCAGCGCGGTTCCGGAGTGAAGCGCCTAGAACCGCTCGGTCACATCGGCCGGCCCATGTCGCTATGTGACAATTGATAGTAAAAAGTAGAGTTCCCATGTCCACCATGAAGAGGAAACGCTGAAGAGTGATCAAGGCCCAAAACTTGGGCCCACAGACTCACCTCTTATCTGCTCCTCTGAAGCGAAGGCGAGCGCCTCAGGCCTCACGGAACAGTACAACACTTCGAAGCCCTCGCTCTGGAGCAGCTCTTGGAAATCTTTGGCAGCGTCCTGTGAGCGACAGTAAGGAGACACGAAGTTCCGCCAGTCCTGCGGAGAACAGTGCATCTACGTTGTGATATAATTCTGTAGACTTCTGCTTTTGTCAATCTAATTGTCATTTCAGGCACTCGATCTACATACACAGAAGTCATGGGATACCTCCTAATATCGTGTCGGATCTCCTTTTGCCGGCATAGTGCAGCAGCTCGAGGTGGCATGTGTGATGTGTGTGAAATCTTGTGAGACTTAACTGCTAAGGTCATCAGTCCCTAAGCTTACACACTACTTAACCTAAATTATCCTAAGGACAAACACATACACCCATATTTCAACATTTTAAACATGGCTGAAACAGCAACTGCTGAAATTCTTCACGGTAAATGATGACAGCCAAAACAGTTGCAGGGTAAAGATTTATTAAAATTCTTAAGCAAGGTTTCGGTATATATAAATATACCTTCATCAGAAGTAAAATATCCTGAACAGGAAGACACTTTCATTAGCAAATACTTAGCGTCAGAAATGGGATAGGAAAAAAAAACACTGTACATTAAGTAACCGTAATATTACCATAGTATTACAGGCACAAAAACCTTTAGTCACTTACTAAAATTACATCTTGCAATGGAGATTAATAAAATAATTGTGCCAAAGGCGTCGTCAGTAGTTAAGACATCTCCATTTATACAACATGATTATGGACACAGGGTCAATGCAAACACAGTTTATCATCAGTACTTCGCCTATGAACCATCGTGACGAGAGTGTGAAAGCCCTAGCGCAGATGGTTTCGCCGAGAGAGGGCACTTCTGGTATGTGCCAGACACTCGCGCACATTAAAATTCATGGATACATAAACATGCGCATCAAAATTATTAAAAGTTGTGCTAATTAAAACTTTCTGTCTTAATAAATATAATATATCAGAACCATTTAAAAACATCTATGTAAAATACAAAATATGAAACCAATTTTCATGAAGCGAGTCAGGGTTACAAACTGGACCTGCTCGAAGAATTTGAGATTTTCAAACATCGGTCTCGAGAAGATGGTTTTGTTCTCAATGAACAGGTGCAGCTTAGAAACAAATTTTTTTTAGACAGTTTCAAACCCCTCCTTGCTTGATTGTAATATAGTCTGGCCGACCAGAGGTTAGTTTTCTTGCCTGTTGACGCCGGTGAAATGCGCTTTTCCTGTCTTGTTCGTATTTTACGTATTTTTGATGTTTGCTGTTTGTGATTTTTGATGGTTATATGTTGTTAATTGACTGTTCTGTTTTTATTCACAACGACAGATGGTTTTGTTTTATTTTAACATTTTGGTTGTTTTCGCTAGTATGTATTTTACCGTTTTACGCTACGCGAGATTCTCGCGCATAACACTAGTGCCCTCTCTCGTTAGATGTGATCCGTAGCGCAAGCTTCATCTGCTCGGCACTAGGACACAGGTAAATTGGTTTCATATTTTGTATTTTACATAGATGTTTTTAAATGGTTCTGATACATTTTATTTATTAAAACAGAAGGTTTGAATTGGCACAACTTTTAATAATTTTTAAGCGCATGAGTATGCATCCATGGATTTTAATGTGCGCGAGTGTCTGGCACATACCACAAGTGCCCCCTCTCGGCGAAACCACCTGCGCTAGGGCTTTCACACTCTCGTCACGCTAGTGAAGATTTTGTCCTAACTACTGACGACGCCTTTGGCACAATTATTTTATTAATCTCCACTGCAAGATGTAATTTTAGTAAGTGACTAAAAGTTTTTGTGTCTGTAATACTCTTGTAATTTTACGGTTACTTAAGCTATAGTGTTTTTTTTTCCTATCCCGGTTCACGTGTACCGTCGCCGTCATCCATGTTATGTGCGCCGTGTCCACAAGTGTTAGTGTTTTTTCTCGTCCAGCGTGAACGGCTTCATGTTTATTGTTTTTCGTATCTACATTTTTTGCCCGCCGTTTTTATTGTACAGGGTGATTCAAAAAGAGTACCACATCTTTAAAAATGTGTATTTAATGAAAGAAACATAATATAACCTTCTGTTATACATCATTACAAAGAGTATTTAAAAAGGTTTTTTTTTCACTCAAAAACAAGTTCAGAGATGTTCAATATGGCCCCCTCCAGACACTCGAGCAATATCAACCCGGTACTCCAACTCGTTCCACACTCTCTGTAGCATATCAGGCGTAACAGTTTGGATAGCTGCTGTTATTTCTCGTTTCAAATCATCAATGGCGGCTGGGAGAGGTGGCCGAAACACCATATCCTTAACATACCCCCATAAGAAAAAATCACAGGGGGTAAGATCAGGGCTTCTTGGAGGCCAGTGATGAAGTGCTCTGTCACGGGCTGCCTGGTGGCCGATCCATCGCCTCGGGTAGTTGACGTTCAGGTACGTTTAATACACCACCTATCAGGAGGTTTAACACCATACTTCGTTCGAAATGCACGCTGAACAACTGTCGTCGATTCACTTCTGCCGTACTCAATAACACAAAAAGCTTTCTGTTGAGCGGTCGCCATCTTAGCATCAACTGACGCTGACGCCTAGTCAACAGCGCATCAAGCGAACAAATGCACAACTAAATGAAACTTTATAGCTCCCTTAATTCGCCGACAGATAGTGCTTAGCTCTGCCTTTTGTCGTTGCAGAGTTTTAAATTCCTAAAGTTGTGGTATTCTTTTTGAATCAACCTGTATTATCTGTGCCACCTATACGTTCTGTTATTGTAACACTCAAGGCTGAAGAGCGTCGTAATGTGCTGCTGCCAGCCCGCCTAGTATGAGGTGCTTAAAATTACAGTAAAGAAAAAAAAAGGAAAAAGAAAAAAATTCCTGTCCCATTTGCGACGCTAAGTTTTTGCTAATGAAAGTGTCTTTCTGTTCAGGATATTTTACTTCTGATGAAGGTATATTTATACAGGGTGTTACAAAAAGGTACGGCCAAACTTTCAGGAAACATTCCTCACACACAAAGAAAGAAAATATGTTATGTGGACATGTGTCCGGAAACGCTTACTTTCCATGTTAGAGCTCATTTTATTACTTCTCTTCAAATCACATTAATCATGGAATGGAAACACACAGAAACAGAACGTACCAGCGTGACTTCAAACACTTTGTTACAGGAAATGTTCAAAATGTCCTCCGTTAGCGAAGATACATGCATCCACCCTTCGTCGCATGGAATCCCTGAAGCGCTGATGCAGCCCTGGAGAATGGCGTATTGTATCACAGCCGTCCACAATACGAGCACGAAGAGTCTCTACATTTGGTACCGGGGTTGCGTAGACAAGAGCTTTCAAATGCCCCCATAAATGAAAGTCAAGAGGGTTGAGGTCAGGAGAGCGTGGAGGCCATGGAACTGATCCGCCTCTACCAGTCCATTGGTCACCGAATCTGTTGTTGAGAAGCGTACGAACACTTCGACTGAAATGTGCAGGAGCTCCATCGTGGGTGAACCACATGTTGCGTCGTACTCGTAAAGGCACATGTTCTAGCAGCACAGGTAGAGTATCCAATGAAATGATCCCCACTCGAACCCTACCATCAGCTCTTACCACCAGAAATCGGGACTCACCTGAGCAGGCCACGGTTTCCCAGTCGTCTAGGGTCGAGCCGATGTGGTCACGAGCCCAGGAGAGCCGCTGCAGGCGATGTCGTGCTGTTAGCAAAGGCACTCGCGTCGGTCGTCTGCTGCCATAGCCCATTAACGACCATTTTCGCGACTCTGTCCTAACGGATATGTTCGTCGTACGTCCTACATTCATTCCTGTGGTTATTTCGAGCAGTGTCGCTTGTCTGTTGACACTGATAACTCTCCGCAAACGCCGGCAGCTGCGTTCTCCGACTGAGGTAATGCCTGAAACTACGTATTCTCGGCACACTCTTGACACTGTGGATCTCGGAATACGGAATTCCTTAACCATTTCCGAAATGGAATGTCCCATGCGTCTAGCTCCATCTGCCATTCCGCGATCAGAGTCTGTTAATTTCCGTAATGTGGCCATAATCCCGTCGGGAAGGTTTACACGTTAATCAAGTGAGTACAAGTAACAGTTCCGCTTTTTTTTTCTTTATTGTAATTTCATTCCCCTGCCGCATATGGGCAGGGGAGGGCTGTCAGCAGCACAATCCGCCGCTCTTCAGCCGAGTACACGACAACTAAAACAAGAATAAAATAATACATACATAAGGAGATAAAAAGGGGAACATAAAACACAGAAAAGGGGAGGAAATGGAGGTAAAAATACACTGACATGGAGACGTTCATTGGGGACAGTTAAAAAAGTCACCAGAAAGTTAAAAAACACAGTTGGCGATTCTTAAAACACAGAGAAGACACTGGATGCGCATGCACAAGTTAAAAGTTGGCCACAGTATTAAAAACACTCCGAAACAACACACTTAAAACCCACTTGGAGCACACACGACGAAGAATAAAACTACCAGGTGGGACCTGCCCAGGGAAAGGTCAGAGAGGATGGAAAAGGAGTGGAGAGCAAGGGGCAAAAGGGGAAGCGGCGGAATGAAGAGAGGAGGGGCATCAGTGGGTACACGAAGAGGCAGGAGACACATGGGGCGGGAGATGAAGAGGGAAGACAGGGCAGGAGGGACTGCAGAGACACTGAAAGGAGGCACAAGAGATGGAGGGGGAGTAGGAGGGGAAATCCGCTCACAAGGAGGGAGGGGGGAGAGGGAGCCCTGAGGAGGAGGCAGGAAGAGGGGGTTAGAGTTGGTAGGAAGGGTAGATGTCAGGGCGAAACTCATCATCCGGGAGGGGTAGACGGTGGAAGTTGTGTTGGGAAAGGAGATGGAGGGTGTGGAGATGGAGAGAGGGAGGGACACAACGGTAAAGGCGCGGCAACTGGTTGGGAGTGGAGAGGAAGGGAGACACCAGGGGGTGAGGGGGATCAAGGCGGCGGACAATGTATAGTGTGCGGATGTGTTCAAGGAAAAGGAGAAGGTGGGGGAAGGGGATGAGGTCATAGAGGATGCGCGTGGGGGACGGAAGGCGGATGCGGAAGGCGAGGCGGAGTGCATGGCGTTCGAGGATTTGGAGGGCTTTATAGAACCTGGGAGGGGCGGAAATCCAAGCGATGCTGGCATAACAAAGGATGGGGCGGATCATGGATTTGTAGGTGTGAAGGATGGTGAAAGGATGCAGACCCCACGTCCGGCCGGACAGGAGTTTCAGGAGGCGGAAGCGGTTGTGAGCTTTGTTGTGGATGGTAAGGAGATGGGGAGTCCAGGTGAGGTGGGGGTCGAGTGTGAGGCCAAGGTATTTGAGGGTAGGAGTGAGGTGGATAGGACGGCCGTAAATGGTGAGGTAGAAATCATGGAGGCGGAAGGAGCGGGTGGTGCGGCCTATGATGATCGCCTGGGTTTTGGAGGGATTAACACGGAGGAACCACTGGTTGCACCAAGCGGTGAATTGGTCAAGGTGGGTTTGGAGGGTTAACAGTTCCGCCAACACACTGCCGTTTTATACCTTGTGTACGCGATACTACCGCCATCTGTATATCTGCATATCGCTATCCCATGACTCTTTTTCACCTCAGTGTCTAATTTGCTGTTTCAGACGGAAAGCCCTTTTTTCATTATAATCTAAATTTTGGAGTAATGAAAGTTAATCGTGGTGTTACACACCAGATTCGTTCAGGTCCAATATTAAAACGTTCCAAGTTATCAGACTCTTCCATAGCAGATGTTTTATTTACATTTATTTTATCAGCTGTTATCGTGTTAATGTCGTCCGCGGCTAGCTTGCAGCAAATGTTTTTTATGGTGGTTTTGCTGCATCTTCTATCTCCTTGGTTGGTTCGATTGTTCCCTCGTTATTTGAACAGAGAGTTGGAGGCTATTTGGGTACATGCACGTAACCGTTGGAGAGACTTGGATTGCAGCACCTGTAGCCACGACGTTATTTCTAGTTGGTCTTGAGAGCTAAGCTGTGGTACGGTGGCTCTGTCCTTCCGGGTTCTTCAGGCATGGATGACAATTATTGTGATTATTATACTGTTCTCGCGTCCTGGTTGAAATCCAAGTAATGCGTTTACTTTACTGTCAAGTTATGAACAGTGTTGTGACCTGAAGTTGACAGTGTTATGTTATCTTTTAAATCAGTAGCTATTGTGAGTAAGAAATGCCGCTAATTCGGTCCTTCTTTACTGTATAAGTGCCTTTGACTATGTTTTATGTGTGTGGTTTGGTTGTGGTAACAAATTTATCTTTCAGGTACTTCTTTCCAAATATTCTGCTGTGTTTAATGTACTGTAAAGACCACATTGATGACTGATGTTTTAAAAAACGTACAGAGCAGCCATTTGACAGTGGGACTAGTATCTTTGTGTTAGTATTTGAAGCCAGGCTCTATGTAAACTTTTTTTAAATTTGTTATCCTGTTGTAAGTGAGTCAGCTGTAATTATTACTTTGCTATACACGTTCTGTGTACTGTGCGGACTGTTAGTTACAGAAATTTGCTATTTGGTTCCAAGTTGTCATTACGTTTTTTGAAGTCTCTGATTGAACTGAGTGTCTTTTATCACTGTAAATCGACTATTATAGGTAAATATCATTTTGAAAAGGCTGTGCGCCTGTGATTAACTTTATATCGTATTTGCGTACTCAGGCTTTAAATTTTAAGAGTTATTCATTAATTGAACTTATGTTGTTACTGCTGTGTTCTTTTTTAAATATATTCACCGTACTGAACTTCATCACAACGTCATTTACAAGGCTTAATAATTTATATTACAGTTTCACGCTCATACTAGCTTGGTCAGGTGCAAACATTGTAACTGAATTACGTCAAAATTCCGTATGCACAGTTACGTTTGCTCAACTCAGCGTTTCACTTGTCTGTCAAGTGAATCTTTCTTTGTGTAGTTGTTATCTAAATCCTTTGAAAATAATTGAGTTTTGACACCTTCTATTTTCCTGACCTATAGTCAGTGAGTAAAATTTGTGGTTACAGCTTGGTTTCATGTAGATCACCTTCAGACTGTTAAGCTGTTATTTCTTGCAGCATGATGTCATCAGAAATTGCAATTTGAAGTACAGAGCGTGTGTTATTAATTCTGTGAAAATGAAATGGAAGTTTTCGTTTTTTAATACTGAAGTTTGAATTTCTGTGAAACAAATTATTTTAAGCTAAATTCGTAACGTAATTTCGGCCCAGCACCTTACAGCTTCCTTCCCGCTCCTACCACTCCAGTGCCATTAAAGTTTTTTCTTCTGGATTTCTTTTCAAAAAATACGTCCAACATTAACAACATTTATTATACGTTTCATATGCAGTGACGTAATAGGTTTTGTTGTGACAGCTTCTTTGGGACAGTTTCAGGAGAGCAGTGCTTAACCTACTTTTTGACACTTTCGTAAAAAGTACAATTTTGAAGTAATTGAGGTATCTCAGTTGAAGCACACAGTCGAAATATCTCAATTCAAACAAACAGTTTCATCTGAATAGCTTTAATTAACTAAAACGTCGTTGAAATGCGTTGATAACTATCAAAATACTTTGCCCGAGTAAAGCTGATTCCAGATTTCTGCTCCTGTAATCAGCTGTAATGGTACCTGCAGCTAGGGTTGCCATACGCCACGGATTTGACGGACAGTCCGCGATTTTAGGGTAAATGAAAACGTCCGGGCCGAAAAGGCAAATGTCCACGATATTTGCTGGATTTGAAGTCAACGTCCGGTAATTTCAAAAATTGCTGTCAAAGAAGCATCAATATGTTATCTCTTTGCCTTCACATTATATAAAATCCAAACAGAACAGAACAGCTTTCGAGATATGGAAACAATGGGCAGTCAGGCTCAGGCGTATGCTACATCCTCTTCGATTTGCGAGATTGCGAGTTGTCGATACAGTGGGCGGTCAGTCATCTCTGGCAATGAAGAGTATTATCCTCTTTGATTAGCTTGTTGAATGTTCGCATGGTTTGTTGTGCTTGCGATTTCGTTGTCTTATATTGCATTAAATAGTTGTTATTATTTGCCTGGTGGTTTAATAATGTCGGCTAGACGGAAGGTTAAGTACAGGGAGGAATATACTGAACAGTTTCCAAGTATAAAGCGAGGAAGAACTGAATACGAAGCTTTCTGAAAAATTTGCGGGTGAGTAACATTACGATTATACACAGACCCATTGAAATCGTTGTTTTCCTAGAAAAAGTATTCTATTATACATTTTTCCTCTTCACAGTTCCTACATTTCAATCAGTAATGGAGGTAGACGTGATATTAACGACCACTTGCAATCGAAAAAGCATAAGACGGCAGTGGGTTTATCATCTTCCAAACAGCTTACCAGCTTTTTCAAAACACAGACAGATGGTAATAAAGTAGCTGCAGCAGAAGCTGCATTTGCATTTCACTGTGTCAAGCACCATCATTCATACAACTCAAGTTCTTGCACATCAAAAATCATCTCTCACGTTTTTAGTGACTCGAAAGTTGCAGTAAACTTCTCCAGCGGCAAAACTAAAACAGAAGCCGTCGTTAATAAAGTGATATCACCGTTCATTGAAGACAGAACAAGGAACAGTCTATCGAAGGCCAATTATGTTAATATTAGCACTGATACTTGCAACCACAAGTATTTGAAAATATTTCTTGTTCTTGTGCAGTATTTTGATTATGACGAAGATGTCCAAAGTAGATTGTTAAATTTAAATGAATGTGACAGTGAGGATTCTAGTACAATAACTGAGTGTGTATACAGTGCCATTTTACAACATGGGCTTAGTGATAAGGTATCTGCTTTTGGTGGAGATAACACAAATACTAACTTTGGGGGTGTTGCGAGAAAAGGAGAAAACAATGTGTACAAGAAACTTCAGAAGAAACTGAATAGGGAAATTTTAGGAGTAGGTTGTCCAGCTCATATTTTGAATAATGCAATTCATACTGGTGCAGATGTCCTCTCTTATGATATTGAGAGCATTATCATAAAGATTTTTAATTATTTCTCCATATATACTGTTCGTGTAGCATCACTAAAAGAATTTTCAGAATTTGTTGATGTGACACACAGGTAACAAACAGGTGGCTCACCATATTTCCTGCTATAGAGAGGTTCATCCACATGTTTAAGGCACTTAATTCTTACTTTCTTTCACTTGATACATGTCCTTCCCTTCTCAAGAAATTCTTTTCTGATTCTGTTGGTGAAACGTATCTGCTCTTCTTGTATACACAAATGAATCCTTTCCATAGGGCAGTTAGCAGCATTGAGAGGGAAGACATATCAGTGAATGAGGTAAAACTGGAGCTAGAAAATATACTGCAAATTTTAGGAGAGAGAAAACAGTGTGTTTTCGTTACGTCTAAAGTTAAAGAATTAATGTCTGACCTCACACAATATCAGCAGTCTACATTTCTAGGGGAAGTCTCTCTTTTCTATCAAACTGTTATTAATTACTTGATAAAATGGAGTAGGCCCTTGTCTGATATTAAACATTTTGACTGGATTTTGCTAAAGGCTGTACCTTCATGGGAAAATGTTGAAAAAACATTCAAGTGGATGCATGAAAACACAAGCTGTAAATTGAATGAGTCCCTTCTCTTTGACCAAGTACTGAAATTAAAGTGTGTTGTGGGGGAGATCAAAGATGAAAGTTTTGAGAATATGATGTCACATAAGAAACGGGTGTTCTTCATTCATAATTGCATTTCTACTGAGCAGTATTCAGAGTTGCTGAAAATTGTGGAATTTTATTTCTCCATTCCCAGTCATAACGCCAATGTAGAGAGAGTCTTTTCCCTCATGAATTCTCAGTGGACAGAAGAAAGGAATAGGTTAACAGTAAAATCAGTTAATGCAAAGATGCAAATACAATAAAATATGAAAAATGTAAGTTGCAGTGAATTTCATAAACTGATTGAGAACCAGATTAAGTTCCTTTCATCTATTCAAGGTTCTGAGAAATACGATTGGTATAAGAAAAGCTCAGATGATGACAATAGAACTTCGTGTACTGAATAATGTAATGCATATTCTTATTTTTTGTAATAAATGCTTTCTTAATGAAGCAGTCCTTCCTAAACTCTGGATCACATGCACATTTCCCTTAGCTTATGGGCATGAGGACTCCTTATTCCTCTTATTTCCTTCGATCGGCTACGGTGACCGTAAGTTTTGTCCTGGTTTTGGATTCCGAGATTATGGCAACCCTACCTGCAGCCGCAGCACCATATTCCGGGCGCCACCCGCCATGATCAGCGACCAACACCAGCACAGCACCCTCGTTGGCCAGGTTGGCCGAGTGGTTCTAGGCGCTACAGTCTGGAACAGCGCGACTGCTACGGTCGCAGGTTCGAATCCTGCCTCGGGCATGGATGTGTGTGATGTCCTTAGGTTAGTTAGGTTTATGTAGGTCTAAGTTCTAGGCGACTGATGACCTCAGAAGTTAAGTCCCATAGTGCTCAGAGCCATTTGAACCACTTGAACAGCACCCTCAGCAGCGAGCAACTTCTACGAGGCAACCACCTGTTTTTCGGACACTGACCACCGTTCTACAAGCTTCCGTGGGACGGTAGAATGCGGCCGTCCTACCTCTTCCACGTGACCAACCTCCTGACAGCAGTATTTACACTGAAGCGCCAAAGAAGTTGGTATAGGCATGCGCATTCAGATACAGGGATATGTAAAAAGGCAGAATACGGCGCTGCGGTCAGCAACGCCTATATAACACTGTCTGGCGCAGTTGTTACATCGGTTACTGCTGCTACAATGGCAGGTTATCAAGATTTAAGTGATTCTGAACGTACTGTTACAGTCGGAGCACGAGCGATGGGACACAGCATCTCCTAGGTAGCGATGAAGTGGGGATTTTCCCGTACGACCATTTCACGAGTGTATCGTGAATATCAGGAATCCGGTAAAGCACCGAGCCTCCGACATCGCTGCGGCTGGAATAAGCTCCTGCAAGAACGGGACCAACGACGACTGAAGGGAATCGTTCAACGTGACAGGATTGCAACTCTCTTGCAAATTTCTGCAGATTTCAATGCTGGGCCTCCAACAAGTGTCAGCGTGCCAACCATTCAACGAAACATCATCGATATGGGCTTTTGGAGCCGAAGGCCCGCTCGTGTACTCTCGATGACTTTACAACACAAAGGTTTACGCCTCGCCTGGCGCGTCATCACCATCATAGGACTGTTGATGACTGGGGAACAAGTTGCCTGGACGGACCAATCTGGTTTCAAATGGTATTGAGCGGATGGAGGTGTACGGGTATGGAGACAACCACAAAACCCATGGACCCTTCAGCAGGGGACTGTTAAAGGTGGTGAAGGCTCTGTAATGGTGTGAGGCGTGTGCAGTTGGAGTGAAGTGGGACCACTGATACGTATAGGTACGACTCTGACAGGTGACACGTACGTAAGTATCCTGTCTGATCAGCTGCACCCATTGGTGCCCATTGAGCATTCCGACAGACTTGGGCAATTCCAGCAGGACACTGAGGCACCCAACTCGTCCAGAATTGCTACAGAGTGACTCCAGGAACCCTCTTCTGAGTTTAAAAACCTGCGCCGGCCACCAAACTCCCCAGACATGAACGTTATTGAGCATATCTGGGATGCCTTGCAACGTGCTGTTCAGAAGAGCTCTCCAGCCCCTCGTACTCTTATGGATTTACTGACAGCCCTGCAGAATTCGTGGTTCCACTTCCCTCCAGCAGTACTTCAGACGTTACTCGAGTCCATGCCACGTCGTGTTGCGGTACTCCTGCGTGCTCGCGGGGGTCCTACACGATATTAGGCAGGTGTACCAGTTTCTTTGGCTCTTCAGTGTCTATCTCCAGGGCTATACAGTCAACATAGGACAGCTGTGCTATGTTATGACGCTTACGACCCTGTGTCGATCGCAGTATTGATGACAGTGACTTGTGATGCAGCTGCCAAGACCGTCACCCGGCCCTCGATCCCCGACTGCTGTCTGAATGCGCACGCTCTTGACCGCTCTCCGCCCTGCCCCACCGTAGTGCTACTAGAAGGAATACAGTCGCCTTCCCATTTTCCCGCACTCCGTGGCTTCAGCTAAGGGATACTGGGTCGCCCTACCATCATCTGGTTGCCTTACTGGGACAACGGCAGACATCGCGGCCGGCCTACTACGGACTCGGTTACACGAGATGTCCACAGGGCCCGACGCAGCATCAGTGGGCACTTGGGATGTGCTGAACCTGACAAGGATGGCACAGCTAGGAGAGCTGTGCTGGGAAACCCAGTGGTGGAGACGTGAAAAACCGGTCGAATAAAACCAATACCGGTATTTTAGTACCGAATAACAGGTATTTTCGGTTTTTCTATGGCCTTGGTTATAACTGGATAAAAACCGGTATATCATTTTTTTCATAGCTGTGCTTATAAAATTTTTGGCTTTTTAATAAAACTTTTTTTAAGCGACTAATGTTTATTCGTAAAATTTCCAATGCTATCGGTATGCATGTGACACCGTACTTACCAATATGTTCCAAAACGAAGTGTTTAAAAACGGCATTTTCCGGTGCTCATACTTCATGTTATGTTGGTGACAAAAAGGCAAGATTATGTGTTTTGGATAGCACTTGGGCTAGTGAAAGTTTGTGTACCCAATAAAAGGATCGTCTTAGTATCACAGTACAGGGTCAAAGTATGAATGTTACACACTTCCTGCCCGCATCTCGTGGTCGTGCGGTAGCGTTCTCGCTTCCCACGCCCGGGTTCCCGGGTTCGATTCCCGGCGGGGTCAGGGATTTTCTCTGCCTCATGATGGCTGGGTGTTGTGTGCTGTCCTTAGGTTACTTAGGTTTAAGTAGTTCTAAGTTCTAGGGGACTGATGACCATAGATGTTAAGTCCCATAGTGCTCAGAGCCATTTGAACCATACACACTTCCCCCTCCAAAGACAAATGGAGCAAATCACTTGGTTCCTCTTGCATTTGATGTTGTCTACGGTGGGCTTGACTGACTTGTGCAGGCACCGTTAGTTCACGGGCGGTTCTTCGGAAAACTAGAATATTTTCGCCATCAGCAGCGGATCAAGCGGCAGCCGAGAATTCAAATGTCGCTACGCACAGAAAATGGCTGACTTTTTACGATATTTGGATATTTTTATCCCTTTCCCAGATACAGAGGTTCAAAGCTACCCTACTCGTACACGCAAAACATCCACGAAAATATTATATAGATTGATTGATAACGTCTATACCCACGAAAAACCCGTGATTTCGCTAAACATACTGGTATACCCGTGAATGAATGATAAACAAACCAATGAAGCATTTACGTAAATTCCTGAGAAAAAAAAAACAAAAGTGGCTTTTCACCATTTTTTGCGCCGTCAGCAGTGGACCAAACGCCTTGCCGCGGATTCCAAGTCCGCTAAGCACAGCAAATGGTTGAAATTTTTGCAATATATACCTAAGATTCTGGTCTCGATCAACCTTGTAATTTTTTTAATGTCTTCATGAGTTTCCGAGATAGACAGGTTCAAAATTACTCTGCTTGTGCACGTAAAACAAGCAAGTGAAATGCAGTTTGAGCAGACAACGTAGTTTATGAAGGGACGTAGCTCGAAGAAATACGATGCACAGTGTCTGCGTCTCCTTTATCATCGAAAGGGTTCTGGGAACTGAAGTTTTCAGTACTGAAGCAGATGCCAAATTTTTGTGCACGTAAAATTCGGTCTGAAGTGTAAAATTAGTGTTGCGTTATTTCAGTTTCGCATAAGTAAAGTATCGAAATTTTAATGACTCATTAAATTCTTTTCATATGAGTGGCATGCCCTGCTGTGGCAGGGAAAGGTAAGGAATCACCGGGAAAATGCTCCTATTGGAGCAGAAAAAAGGCGAATATGCTTTTCTTTATTGAAATACCCTGACTTAGTGGGGTTCGAGGTACTTCATTCTACCTTCCTCAGCACCTTTAAAAGTTTCCGCAAAAATACTGCCATCCGATCATATTCGCCTTTTTTATGCTGAGAGAGAAGGAGACGGTGGCAACGGGAAAGAGCCGGAGAAGTAATAAAGAGTTGAAGATAGCGGACAGTGGTTGTGGTATAGAAAGAGCGAAGGAGACAATAGCAGCGTGAGAGAAAGAGAGGTACACAGTGGCAATCGAACACAGTAGACAGTGAGGGAAGAGCGACACGAAAAGAGTGAAGGAGACAGTGCCAGTGGAACAGGAATAAAGGGAAGGAGGAAGTTGAAGCGGGTGAGAGACAATGATAATGAGAGACAGTGTCTATGGCAATGACAACGAGGAAGAGGTAGTGACAGTGAGATGAGACAGCAACGGTGGGAAGGAAGGAATGAGATCGTGACAGTAAGAGTGAGCAAGAGGGAGACAGTGACAATGAGAGGAGACAACAGTAGGAGGACAGTCCGAAGGGGACAGTGGATTTGACACCGGCAACAGTGACAGTTGGAGACATACGAAGAGATAATGACAACGAGTTGGGCTTAATGAGTGAGTGAGAATGGGCAACTGGGAGTGCATGGGCATGAACGATTACAGCGATGAAATAGTGGGTATGAGAGAGTTACAATCAGAGCAGTTTGTAGGAGTGAGAGGTGACTTGAATGTTAAAAAAAGCGCGAATATTGTCCCTTGCCAAATATTTTTGCAGAAATTTTTAAAGGTGCTGAGGAAGGTAGACTGAGGCAGCTGGTACCCCACTTTTCAGTCAGTGTGTTTCAATAAAGAGGGGCAGACTCGCCTTTTTTTCTGCTGTGGTAGGAGCATGAAAGTCTCTTCGGGTTTGCTGCCGGATCCTAAAACCAACTTGACTCGATATTTCGGCGATCCATCTCGTCGCCATTTTCATGAGAATGCCGCTTCTGCTGACGAGTCCCGCTGAGAACTGACGCCAGGCTGCAAATCGACGTCCTATATAGGCCACCGTACAGTACACGGCGCATGCGCCGCTTACATCGGGTGCTGCCCTCCAAAACTGGGAGGTGGCGCCGCCCTTAGTAGAACACTGGCGGCAACTATAAATCGCACTCAGGGCCACACCGAAGAACGTACTGTTTTGATGCGGGATAGAACGGGATTCCACGTCCTGTTAAGAGGAAACCCATTGTCTCTGTTAATTACATTATCCGCCAACCTAATTTCAGTTTCCTCTTTATAGACACTTCCAAACATCGGAAGTGTTGGCAACTATCACAGTTTCGTCAAATTTCATACAGTGTCCCTCATTTAAGCAGTGTTCTGCTATTGCCGATTTTTCCGGCTGTTGTAGGCTCGTATGACGGCGATGTTCCACACACCTGTGATGCACTGTGCGAATAGAACGGCCAACGTAAGCTTTCCCACATTGACACGGAATTTTATACACCCCTTGTTTCCTAAGCCCCAAATCATCCTTCACAGAGCCGAGCAGAGCCCTAATCTTATAAGGTGGATGGAACACACTCTTAATGTTAAAATTCTTTAAAATTCTTCCAATCTTAAACGATAAGCCTCCAGCATAAGGAAGAAAGGCCACAGATCTATGTTCCTCTTCGTACACCTCCGGAGATGGTCCAAACTCCATAGCCCGACGAATCTGCTTCTCCGTGTATCCATTTTCCTTAAAAACAGTCATCATGTGCTCAAGTTCTTGGGTTAAGCTGTCTGCGTCGGAAATGACACGACGGAAAAATCGGCGGTAGCAGAACACTGCCTAAATGAGGGACACAAAATGAAATTTGAGGAAACTGTTGTGGTTGCCAACATTTCCGGTTTTTGGAACAGTGTCTATAAAGAGGCGATTGAAATTAGGTTGGCTGATAATTTAATCAACAGAGACAATGGCTTTCCTCTTAGCAAAACGTGGAATCCTGTATTATTTCGCATCAAAACTAAACGTTCATCGGTGCGGCCTTGATTGCGATATATCGCTGCCAGCAGTGTTTCACTAAGGGCGGCGCCACCTCCCTGTTTTGGAAGTCAGAAACCGTGATGGGCGGCGCATCCGCCGTGTACTGAACGGTGGCCTATATAGGACGTCGATTTGCAACCTGGCGTCAGTTCTCAGAGGGACTCATCAGCAGAAGCAGCATTTTCCTGAAGATGGCGACCAGTTGGATCGCCGAAATATCGAGTCAAGTTGATTTTAGGATCCGGCAGCAAACCCGAAGAGACTTTCATGACTTATTACGCCGGGAAAGCCTACGTAATCACATGTGATAGGAGCAGTTTTCCGCTGGTAAGATATTGGATTTTTACAGAAAATGGGAGTATCGATCAGTGATATTTTAATAACATCGCTGACAGTTATAAATGAGTAACAAACAAACGATGTAAGAATAGGTACAGCATTGTTGAAACAATAGACAGGGGTGACAAAAAGTCATGGCATAGCGACATGCACGTATAAAGTTGGCGGTAATACCGCACATAGAAGGTATGAATGGGTAGTGCATTGGCGGAGCTGGCATTTGTACTTAGATGCTTCACGCGAAAAAGTTTCCGATGTGTTTATGGCCGCACGACGGGAATTTACGGACTTTGAACGCAGAATGGAATTGGAGCTAGACGCATCGGACATGCCATTACGGAAATCGTTAGGGAATTCAGTAGTCCGAGATCTACAGTGTCAAGAGTGTGACGAGAATACCAGATTTCAGGCATTATCTCTCATCACGCAAATGCAGCGGTCGATGGCCTTCACTTAATGACCGAGAGCAGCGGTGTTTGCATAGAGTAGTCGGTGTCAAGAGACAAGCAAAAATGCGTGACATAACCGCAGAAATCAATGTGGGACGTGCGACGAACGTATCCGCTAGGACACTGAGGCGAAATTTGGCGTTAATGGTCTATGGCAGGGGCGGGCAAACGTTGCACGCGGCTCGTGAGCGCACAGCGCTGCACGTGTGCTGCTCGCGTGCAGTCGTAGAATGGGGCAGTGGCGACAGCCGGCAGGTTGCGGCAGTGTAGTACCAGGCTAAGCTGCAGACGTTGATGCGAAGCGACCACTACGTAGTGAACGTTTTATTTCAAGAACCGGAAAGTGCAGAGTGAAACAAGGAAACGGAGAAGTGGAGATTTGCTATCTTTTAAAAAGTAATGGGAGAATCATTTTTTCTTTGTGCAAAAATGTGAAAATTCGAAATGTTTAATATGTGGCAGTATTCTCGCTGGTCAGCGGAAGTTTGGTATTGAAGGCCATTATAAAAATTTTCAGAAGGACGAGTACAATTTATCGTCGGCTTCTGAGCGGATGGGGAAATTGACTGAGCTCAAGAAGAGCGATCTGACGATACTAGATGAATCTGTCGTAGTTGCTGTTGTCACGAGAGATCTGCGACTTTCTTTCCCCATGTCTCTCATCTAACTGATTTAACATTTTATGGACCACTGTTTTCAGTTTTTCAGGACGACAACAATAATAGCCCAGCGGTACGTACAGCTATAAGATTGCGCTTAATATAGCGAGAGCTGGAAAACCATTTGCTGAATTAGTAAGTGTCCGTTAAGAGCAAACATCAGAGATGAAAATTTAAGTAACTGTTTGCGTTTGTCTGTATGTAGAAATTTTGTTCCACTCCACCTGTGATAATTAAATAAAACGTATCGTAGGTAATAGGTACGTTTTCAAACCACGATATCTTTCAAGCACTCCTACTAACCTTATTCCTTCACTCAATAAAGCAAGCTAGGAAACAAAATGCATTGCACAGGAAGGAGCGGACAGAAGGTATGGTGGGGAGGGGAGGTAAGCGGGTGGCCAGCTTGCCCCTGTGTGCACGCAGAACACCTGTTAACTGCACGCGTGCAAGTGCACCGCACACGTGCAGGATTCCTGCCCACCCCTGGTCTATGGGAACAGACGACCGAAGAGAATGCCTTTGCTAGCAGCACGACATCGCCTGCACCGCCTCCCCTGGGCTCGTGACCATGTCGGTTGGACCCCAGACGACTCGAAAACCGTGGCCTCGTCACATGAGTCCCGATTTTAGATGGTAAGAGCTGATGCTAGGATTCGATCGTGGCGCAGACCCCCCGACGCCATGGACCCAGGTTGTCAACAAGGTACTGTGCAAGCTGGCGGTGGCACCGTAATGGTGTGGACTGTGATTACATGGAATGGACTGGGCCCTCTGAGCCAACTGAAGCGTTCATTAACTGGAAATGGCTATGTTCGGCTACTTGGAGACAGTTTGCAGTCATTCATGGACTTCATGTTCCCAAATAATAAAGTCATGTCATCGGGCTACAATTGTTTGCTATAGGTTGAAGAAAATTCTGAACAATCCGAATGAATGATTTGGCCACCCAGATCGCCCGACATGAACCCCATCGGACATTTATGGGACACAATCGAGAGGTCAGTCCGTGCACAAAATCCTGCACCGGCAACACATTCGCAATTATGGACGGCTACAGGGCAGAATGGCTCAGTATTTCTGCAGGGGACTTCCAGTGGCTTGTTGAGCCCATGCCATGCCGAGCTGCTGCCGGGCAAAAGGAGTTCTGACACGATATTAAGAGGTACCGCATGACTTTTGCCGCCTCACTGTAATGTACGTGCTGTCCTTTACTACCCAGAAGCAGCGATCCTTTCAATTTTTGGGGGCAGAGTAGATGTGTGCCAGGTTTGTCATTTGTGGTCCAAAAATGTGTATCGTTGGTAAAAAAAAAAAAAAAAAAAAAAAACATGTGGCTTCTGGAGGACTGGTATCGCCTTTGAATGATACTTTTCATGATGAAAGAGGTCGACATAGTGATCAACACAATCTAGAACAAGTATTTACGAACAGATTGGGCAAGAAATATTGACTAACAGATTAATAAATTACTGAAATTATAACTGTTGCCAAGTAACTGTTCATGTTTAATGTTCTATTTTGCCTAAAATCTAGATTGTTCATTTGAATTTTTCGAACGTATAGTTTTAGTTTCGTCATCAAAAAATTTATTTGTAATCAAATTTCTTTTAAAAATTAAATAAAAATGTTTAACTACAAAAGGGCATTTCATTCCAAATACTTGCAGGAAAAGAGTGATACAAATTTTACACAAAAAATTATTTGCCTACCATTTATATGAAAAAATTAATGAGAAATGAAATTAAGGCAACAGCAATAAATTAAAATCTTAACAATTCATTCATAGTATACAATAAAAATAGAAAGTAGCTGCTCTCCCGCATGTGATTCCTACATGGCATCCTCTATCTGTATGTAGCCCTGGAAATGGACAAAATAACAAGAAAAATAGAGTTCTCCTGCCTCAGTAACCGCGCTGCTGCTACGGTCGCAAGTTCGAATCCTGCCTCGGGCATGGATGTGTGTGATGTCCTTAGATTAGTTAGTTTTAAGTAGTTCTAAGTCTAGGGGACTGATGACCACAGATGTTAAGTCCCATAGTTCTTAGAGCCATTTGAACCATTTTTGAACCAGCCTCAGTTTTCACCCTCAGCGTTGACCACTGGTCATGCTCTGATTGTTGTTTGATCCTGATTCCATTATAACTTTTCAGCAGAGTTTCAAAAAATTAGACTCAGTAGGATAAGGCTGGTGATCTTTTGTAGTATTCAAACCCTCATTACTTTACGAGAAAAGCTGCCAATAGTATACAGACGTAACCTCCTTTATCTAGCTTTTTCATTTGATATTTTTTTTCTAGGTACTTTCAAACGTGTGATGCAATAGTCTGAGAGGCTCTTGGAATTTTTCAATCTTCGTTTGACATCTACGTTTATTACTGGAAACAACAGCAATAAGAAATCGAAAATCGGTTATTTCAGAAATCAGTTAAACTTGCGACGTAAAAAAAGATATAAGTGAATACCAGTTATTTCAGCCATAACCGCTATCATTCTGCGGTGGCGACGTACTTTCTGCACTCGCTGATGTCCCAGAGACCAAAACCCATCGCCAAAGAAACTGAATAATTGTAAATCATAAGCAATAAGGGACATTTGTATCCATCACCCACCTTTTTCTGCTGCACCCACATTCAGCTGCGGTAGAGAATCACTCGCCCACTTTAAGTCATCACGGCACCACCTCACCTTTGGTGTTAAGTGGGATAGTGAAATGGATGGAAAATAAGAGTGAGTGATTAAAAGAAGACCTACCATAAGAGGAGAAGGGTGGAGGAAGACGCAAATGAAAACAAAGCGCTCAAGAATCGTCGTGGAGAATAGCAACGTCTGTAAGTAACAGCTTGGACTTCAATTTAAAACTACTCATGGCATTCCCTACTTGTTACTAATTAAGTACATGTGTCACGTAGGATTTAAGGTCATGGCTACTGAGTCACTCAGGAATACTGGGACATGAAATCTGGAGATAGTGTGACCCCCCATGCAGATACACTGCACAAGAGAATTAAAGAATCACTTTCTCTAAACTCGGTAATTTTCACCCGCTGCGAAGCATAACTTTGAATTTGGCTTAAAGAGGCGTGCAAGCTTCCTCTCTCGTGGAGAAAAGGGGTGGCGCCCTGCGGCGCCACATTCGGAGTCGGTGACGCTTGAAACAGCAGGGTGTCGACACACGCAAAAAAAAGGCAACGGCTCGGAACTTCATGTGATGAACAAGGTGTGTTAATGAAGTCACTTTACACCAAAACTTCACCAAACTTCTGTCCAACGCTACTGTGGATGTGTCAGACGGTGGTAAGGTCGTCACTGGCCCTCTTACCCAAATTTCACTCCTTCTTTTGACGCCTCTGCGATAGAGGATGGAATCGCGATGCCCAGCGTTGAAATCACGTAATTTTCTCATAAAGGGCCGAGGAAAGCATTCCACACACACCGCTGCTCAGGATCGTCACTAAAACGCCTCAGGGAGTGGCATAAGGCGCGTCATTGAAACCACCCCTTTTCCTGGGGCGTCGATTCCCACGCATTTCGCAGCCGAAAACGACAGTTAACAGTGCTATGGGCAACACGAAGACGCTCTTGATAGCCTATGACAGTGCTGACTCCGTCAAACGTTTCAGCCCTTCTCTAACGACACTGTGGGGCTGCAGCACAATTAAACTTGATCTGTCCGCTTTGGAAGGCAGCATGACCGCAACTTCTGCTCCTGTGTATAGGATGGAACCACCAGGGACAGTTCAAAACATTTCGAACAAATCTGAACGTGATCCGCGGCAGGAAATGGTACTTAAGCATTTTCACCCCTCCTTTTTCGCGCCCTCCTATGGCCTGATCATGGGGTGTGCAACATTAAGATGTGCGTGAATAACACGGCAAAAGGTCCCTCTGAGTCCCCCCAGTTAAGAACACCCTAGGTACCGCACAGGCACCTTATCCGAGCACGTTACAAACGTACCTGTCTGAAAGTTCGATACACATCAACTCTCGTGGCTTCTCTAGCGCCTGACAGTTACGCAACCCCTTCGACACCTCTCAGGCGGTGTCTGCCTGCCTTCAGACGCGAGAACAGCCATAAGGCTGAACGTGTATCGAAGTTTCAGACGGGTACATTTGTAACGTGCTGAGTTAAGGTGCCTGTGCGGTACCCAGGGTGTTCCCTAACTGGGGGGATTCAGAGGGACCCTTTGCCGTGTTATCCACGCACATCTTAATGTTGAACACTCCATAATCATGCCACAGGAGGACGTGAAAAAGGAGGGATGAAAATGCTTAAGTACCATTTCCTGCTGCGGATCACGTTCGGATTTGTTCAGAATGCTTCGAACTGTCCCCGGTGGTTCCAATCTGTACACAAGAGAAAAAATCGGGGTTGCGGTGCCATTCAAAGTGGACAGAACATGTTTAATGGTGATGCAGCCGCACAACGTCCTTAGAGAGGGTTGGTACGTCTGAGGGTGTCAGCCGTGACAAAGGTAGTAGAGAATGTCTTCTTGCTCCACATTGCACTGCGAACTGCTTTTTTTTTTTCTAATGCGAAATGTGTGGCAACCGACGTGTCAGGGAGAGGGGTGGGTTCATTGACGCCCTCTGTGCCATCCCCTGAGGCCTTTCCCTGCCTATTCTGAGCTACGGTGTGTCTGAAACGTTTTCTTCGGCCATTTATAAGAAAATCGCCTGATTTGAAGGCTAGGCGTCGTAGTTCTAACCTCCATCGCTGAGGCGGTGTGCCTGAAATTATTTCCTCGGCCGTCCTTAGGAAAACCACGTGGACTGGAGACTGGGCGTCGCGGTTCTGGTCTGCGTCACAGTTGCGTCAAGAGAACGGCTGAAACGTGCGTAACAGGGGCTGTGACGACCTCCCCAACGTATGACACGCCGACAGTGGCGTTGGCCAGACTTGTCCTGAAATTTGGTACCATAAGACATAATTAACCCACTTTACACGTCACATTAACTTCTGAGCTGTGATCTTGTTTTCACATGTCTCGATGCCTTGCTGTGTGAAGCGTTATCGAGCCCGATGGTGCCACCGCAGGGTGCCACGCTTTTGCAACTTTAGAAAGGAAGATAGTACGCATCTTTGACCCAAATTTCAAGTTTATGGCTCGCACTGGGTGACAATTACGGAGTGATCCTTTAATTCTGCTGCGCAGTGTCGTTAACAGGTACTACTTACGAGGGGACCTTCTGGGAGGTGCATCGAGTTATGAGCTCCCACTTCGTCTGCTTATAGTGTGGGTAGGCACCTATCACACCCTAAAATTGTAGGTGCCAATGCGGCCATGTTTTTGAAATATTGACTGTTAAAGTTTTGGCAGCTCTTTATATACAGAAAGTTTCACTGTTGTGGCAAGTCAGTGAGTAGCCGAGTGGCAGGTAGGCTAGACTCCCGTCCAGGCGACCCTGGTTGGAGACCAGTCTATGCTACGTTTGTTTCCTTTTTTTTCAAATGTCTGTTTTAATTTATGATTAATCACGAACATTCCGCAACGAATTGATTAAAAAGAATTACAAGCCTCTAGAAATCAAAATTACAAATTGAATGTCACATTTTTTCAATCTTTTGCGTTTTTTTTTTATTTTAACAGGAAATTAAGCGTAATGTACGTTCATGAGGTATTTTATTATTGTTCAATTTGTTTTCGTTGTATTTGTAATTTTGTTCCGTTGAGGAAGGGAATATTAAAAAAAACAATGAATGGGGGATTAAAAATATGTTTCATTTAATGGAAAGTTAATCGATATTTTCTATATTTTTACGAGAACATTCCGACGGTTGATACTTGTTATAAAAACAAAACATTTGTACTTTCGGCACCACGAACATTGTACGAATACACATTCATTTTCGTCGCAATCGCATCTGTATTTTCTCAAGTCCGCAGGAAACGCCACTGCATAGACGTTATGGAATACTTCTTTTTGCGATTGATCTAGCGTTGCGAAAACAAAAGTAGCATAGACGGGTCTCGAACCAGGGTCACCTGGACGGGAGTCTAGCTCGCTTGCCACTTTTTTCTTTTTTTTCTTTTTTGTTTTTTATGTTGTAAGAAAAAAATATAATAAAAATAAAAACGCGGTTCCTCCGCTTTATGGTCCAACAACGCGACCACTTTTTTTTTTTTTTTTTGGGGGGGGGGGGGGGGGGAACAGGAAGGTAGGGAAACAAACAATCTTTATTCTTTATTCGTACAATTGTGCAGTCCTATGGATAAGAAAAGTATCGAGACAGCAAAAACAATTTGGAAACCATAAAATCAACGCAAAGGCCGCCTTTTTTTTTTTTTTTTTTTTTTTTTTGTGCAACAGGAATAAAGTAAATGACAATCCTAGTCACGGGCGGGAGTGAAAATGAAGTTATCATCTGCATCACAATCCGTGCAGCACGCGGTGTCGCATCATAAACCTGGCAGAAAGCCATATAATCTTGACCATTTCTGCCAGTGTGGGCGGTATGTATTTCTCCTGCGTCGACCATTCTAAGGACCATTACCTGAGGCGGTTTCGGTGTTTACCATCGTTTTTATTTCACTTTAACATAATCCAGTCATAGCTGGCGCCAACAGGTAGGGGCCCGTTTTCTTCTCAGTGTGCTATATGCCAACATAACTGAACCGCGCAGTACTGTCTCTGGTCGTTCTGCTGCAGGAGTCTTCTCAGTTCTGGGACACCCCAGCTGTCGGGCGGATTGTGAAAAACACTTCCTAAAAAACTGGAAAAGTAAGTCCTGTATTTCGTATGTCTCCGTATGAGCTCGCGTTGTTCTTGTAAATACATCCAATAATCCGTCACGGACTTAATATCGTACGAATACAAATATTTCGTCGCATGTCCAGCGATCCAATTGACCGCATATGTCTTTTGTTTGGGAAAAAAGGTCTTGTCCGGTAGAAAAAGTACATCCGATGTGATTTCTGTGTAGTCAGTGCGCCGAAGGAAGGCCAGTATTCGACGCGTCAGCATCCAGACGTCCCTCGCTGCGCCACACACTAAACCATGTTCTTCCGTTGCTAACAGTCCACAGTTTGTGCAAAGAGGAGAATCGACCATACGAATTGTATGTAATCGACTCCTGGTCACAAGTTTACGGTTTATAGGAATATACCACATCGATCTCGCTGCTGTTGACAGTAATGGAGTATGCACTGCACACCAAATGTTGTTCCACGTTCTCGACGGGTATTTGAATTCCATTATGTTGCGGCCATGGTGATCCATCAAGCATCTATAGATCTCCCGAGTCGTGGGTATTCTCGTCGAAGGTACTTTCAGACGAACATAACTGTAATCAAAAAATGGTTCAAATGGCTCTGAGCACTATGGGACTCAACTGCTGTGGTCATCAGTCCCCTAGAACTTAGAACTACTTAAACCTAACTAACCTAAGGACATTACACACACCCATGCCCGAAGCAGGATTCGAACCTGCGACCGTAGCAGCAGCGCGGCTCCGGACTGGAGCGCCTAGAACCGCACAGCCACCGCGGCCGGCGAACATAACTGTAATCAACAAGAAATGAGGCAATGTGTGCAAGAGAAGGCGAAATATTGCCCACCGCAATAGGGGGTTCGTACGAAGGCGGAACAAGTACTTCTATCAGAGCTGACGTTATGGTATGCTTTCTTTGTTGCCAATTTCGTATCATCGCTCGCATGTAAAGCGCCAGAGCTTTGTTTCGCACGTTTGTGAGGTTGAGGCCACCGTTCCGGAACTGTAGCGTTAACGTTTCATATTTGATCTTAAATAACATCCCAGTACAACATAGTAACCAAAGGCAGCCATGAGGCGGTCTACAATACCCTTCGGTATCGGTAGGATCTGCGCTAAATGGAGCAGTCGTGACGCTATGTGCACGTTGGTGTATGCCACACGTTGGATCATGTCAAAGGCTCGCAATGAGTTGTTGCGTATCGTCAGACGAACATTCTGCAGAAGCCGCCGAGAACTCGCCGCCGCTGACCGCCGTAGTGAACGGGTAAGTGTAATCCCCAGACATCTCAGCGATTCCACCGTCACACTCGGCTACTCGGTCAGTTGCCACAATAGTGGAACTCTTCTGTATATAAAGATCTGCCCAAACTTTAACAGGCAATATTTCAAAAATGAGGGCGCATTGGCACCTACAACTTTAGGGTGTGATAGGTGACTACCCACACTATAAACAGGCGAAGTGGGAGCTCATAACTCGATGCGCCTCCTAGAAGGTTCCCTCGTTAGCTCAGTAAGACAGATCCAAGCCGTGATATATCACCAGTGCAGTAGAGCAATGATAAGGCGTCACAATGGCATTGTTTGGTTTGGTATTACTGTCTTCACATCATGCGGCATTGCCTCAAAACAGCAGAGTGCTTTGATATCGCAGGACGCGATGTGAGTCACTGAACGTGACGTCTTCAACCGAGCTGCTCCAGGTCCTTCGGCAAGCAACATTCATGATAGTGGTAGATCCGCCGACATTAGCTGGCCAAGTCAAAGATGTGTCATAGCGGGAAAGTGCAACAGATGCTAGGAAGATGTGTGGAAGTAAGGAAAAGTATTTGTATACAGCACTGGTGGTGCTCGTCTACGCCTGTACGTGAAGAACAGTTAAGGAGAATTATAGGCTGATTAGACAGTACAGGTGAAGCTAGTATAGCAGCTGTCGCTCGGTCAGTGGTATCGGACAGTTCTTGAACCATAGTACACTGGACGAAACTTTCAGAGCGATAGGAAGTAATAAACAGTTGCAGGTTATGGAAGTTCTGATAGATTCCCCAGTCACGATCTCTTGAGAACGAGGCTAAAGTAAGGTTGTCAGTGATTTGTTACTTATGTCACATTCAAAAAACTACCAGCACCTGATGAAAATCAGCTAAAATATTACAGTAAAATATTCAAAAACATGTACAAAAATTATGTGAGGGCTTAAAAATAAACTACCCAGTGGCTGAAGATGACCACAGAGCCCGATACCTGCGAGGCAAAAACGAAGATAAAGAAGCTGCGTACAGTTGACGGTAAAGTACGAAGCATTTCGTTAGCAGGTAAATAATAAGCAAACAGTATGCGCGTCTAGGATATTTCATGTGACTATTGTGTATTGGGCTGCACCTTGCTGTCAGATTACCTTCATGTACGGCTCCCAGCGCGGATCTTGCGACATCTTCTCATACGCCTCGTATAAGCAAATTTTTGTGATTATCGTGAAGAGGGCCTCCCCGCCAGGTGCCAGAAGCTTGTAGATGTTTCCAAGGGCGAGCCTGGAAAAAGATGTGCCTAAAAGAAGAGGACAACCTCAAAACACAATTCCCACAAAGAAGTTTACAGTTGCAAGACAAATAAAAGTCCAAATCTTAGCGTATGTTGTCCCAACATCTTTTGGGTTACTATTGTAGCTACTCGCTGGAATTTTTGTTGTGATTCGGCGACGCCTGAAAATTTGTATAGCCTTAACGTCTGACGTAAAATCGTTACGGAATTGCAATTTCCATGCAGCCTTTTCGTTTTTGTAAATGACGTACACTGTCTGTTAACAATGATTTATCTATACAGCCACACTGGCGTCTCAATCATCAAATAGTCACAGTACCGTACTCACAAGTAAGTCATCGGTACTTTTTGACACTTGTTGTGCAATTTTTAGCCAAAATAGCTGAGAAAGAAATATGAATCTTCCAGGTGCACTTCCGAAACATGATGGAACAATCAGAACCCCTTTAAAAATCATACTGTGAAGTAACAACATTACCTTATTTCTTTCTTGTCCTTGCTGTTCTCTGTATCGTTTATCTGCTTGAAGTGGATGGCTAGTTTATTACACGACGGTCATACAGATCCGCATTTGGCCTGTAAGGTGTTTATGAAAGAGTGTGTTGTGTATCAATACCATTTCCCTGCCCTCTTTCTAATCTATTCACACACGTTGTGCAAAAAAACAACTGTATGTACATCTTCATACAAGCCGAAATGTTTCCAGTTTTACTTTCTTTTATTTATCAACTAAACTGAATTACTGTCACGAAATGGATTAAGTCGATATGGGCATCGCGGCGTCACTAAAAGCTGCTGCTATATGTATTTATTTATCGACAAGCAATTTGTCGTGTGACCAAAAACTGGTAGCCGAAAAAAAATACACATTTAGCAGCTTCTAGAGGTTCCGTGATGCCGTCCTTTAATTACACTAAAACTGAGCAGCACTGTTTATAGAAAATATTATCAGTGAAACGCAATGACACGAAATAATATCAGTGAAGTTTTGTTACGAAATTCCTTGATGCCACAATATGTGTCCTGTCAAGTGATCCGTTCTTTTTGTCAAGCTGTACCGCAGTAGGGGGACTGTGTGCTTTCCGTGACGATGATTTATGACCCTCATGTAAAAAAGATCTCTCCCCTCCCCCTCCCTCGCTTCCTGTAGGCCAATTGTGCTGTTTTTATTTAGGCTTTATTGCTATAATTTATTGCCTATTTTTTATTATCCTTATCGCTATTATATGTTACTGAAGATGGCTCCTGGAAGTTTTTCAAGATAGCCATATATCAGTTACTATAATTAACGACCCGCCATGATGTTACTATCAAACGCAGCTACCCAAACACGATACAACCTCCGCCAGCTGCATGCTCCGTAAAAATTGGCACAAAATGCGAGATAGTTTGCTTGTTAAAAAAAAATACTGAAGTGTTTTAGTACATTCTAAATTTTTATCGTTGTTAATCATGAATCAGGAACTTGTTCTTTACAATTACGATTAGAGTTCACTTTACACAGGTTGTCTCAAGCCCTTTGGGTCCAATTGAAACGCCTGCCGGTGTGGCCGAGCGGTTCTAGGCGCTTCAGACTGGAACCGCGCGACCGATACGGTTGCAGGTTCGATCCCGCCTCTGACATGGATGTGTATGATGTCCTTAGGTTAGTTAGGTTTAAGTAGTTCTAAGTTCTAGTGGACAGATGACGTCAGATGTTAAGTCCTATAGTGCTAAGAGCCATTTGAACCATCAAATTGAAACAGGTGATACTGGGTCCACAACCGATTATATAGAGATGCGGAAGCAGTGGCCGGGAATGCATATTTATTGTGTTATGGACATACACATAGTAACTGTGTAAGGCGACGACCACCAGTGTGCATGACAATGACGCATGCGATCTCCGCATTCTCGCAAAGATGCTGGATGTCTAATGTACACTGGAACAGGCAGCGAGTGATGAACAGTGTACACCACTACCCACCAAACAAACATATTGTACATAAGTCGGGTCATAGTACGTGTGTCATGATTGTGGGGACTGCATGCATCGCACCAGCACATTAAATTGTGCTGCACGATCACTATCCCTGGTGTCAGTTGTCCATTGTATCAGACAGCTTGTGATGTGTCCATGGTTAGCAGCCCTAGGGACCCCAAGGTAATTTTCATTGAGCATTACAAACAGTATGTTGGCTCCAATTTATTGAAACTTAGTGTATATTAGGTTGGTAACTCTGCCTACATGTATGCGATGTAAAATCAAACATTTCATTGTTGTTGCGATAGTGTCAATCTGTAAAGATTGTTGAACGTCCGCGGGGTCTTGATTACCCCAGTGTGCGTTCCGTGTAGCTCATTTATGCTGATTAAAAATAATAACTTGGTAAGTATACAGTATTGAAATATATATTGTGTGTAACTTATAACTGTTTCTTTTCAATGTAGCCCCATATTATTTTATTTTTCAGCGACAGTGAGTAAATGACTCATAACAATGACGATATATGTATAATGCATCCGCTATGGAAGAGAGTGGAGAAGACGATGATGATAATCATGGTAGTTCTTTCAACTCAAACATCCTTCCAGGTATGAATGACTATAAGTGGCCTTCAACTACACCATCTCAGACAGGAAGAGATTTAGTTACTCACCTCCCAGGACCAAAGGGTCAAGCAAGGTCTATTTTTAGTCCAATTGAAGCATGGCGATTATTAGTGACAGATGAAATGCTAGAAATTATTGTCACTTACACGAACGACGAAATTATTCTCAAACGTTCCTCAGTCGGAATCCCGGAAAGTTACCATAGCACTACAAATATTGTAGAACTAAGAGCTGCCACTAGACTCTTGTATCTCTGTGGCGTAAACAAGGCTGCTCACACAAATTTAGAATAACTTTGGTCTCCTAAATTTGGCAATGCCCTGTTCCGCACTGGCCGGCCGAAGTGGCCGAGCGGTTCTAGGAGCTACAGTCTGGAGCCGAGCGACCGCTCCGGTCGCAGGTTTTAATCCTGCCTCGGGCATGGATGTGTGTGATGTCCTTAGGTTAGTTATGTTTAATTAGTTCTAAGTTCTAGGCGACTGATGACCTCAGAAGTTAAGTCGCATAGTGCTCAGAGCCATTTTGTTCCGCACTACAAGGTCACAAAGGTGATTTCAGTTTTTGACTAGTTGTCTAAGATTTGATGACAAAGCAACCAGCATGCAAAGAAAAGAAGACGACAAATTTGCACCCATTCGGGTCATCTAGACTAAATTTATTGGTAACTGCAAATCTCTATACACCCCTTTCGAATACTGTACAACAGACGGGCTTCCGTGGCAGATGCCCATTCAGAATATACATATCTTTAAGGCCGGACAAATATGGAACTAAGATTTTGATATTGAATGATTCCAAGACTTATTACATGCTAAACGCTCTTTGCAAGGTAGTAACAGAAAAAAAAATGAAGCTGTCCCATCTTATTATGTGATCCCATTCATGGCACTAATAGGAACCTGTCTGTTGACGACTGGTTTTCGTCAATTCCTATTTATCAGACAATGACTGAAAACTTTGGTTTGACAATGTTGGAAACTGTAAGAAAAAATAAACCGGAAATACCGCAATCATTTTTACATTCTCAAAATGTTGTAAAAACACAATTTGCCTTTGATGTGAATAAGACGCTACTGTCACATGACCCAAAGAAAAATAAAGTTATACCCTTCCTGTCCACCATGCACTGCTCAAACGACATCGACAAAACAATAGGAAAACCTGAAATCATAATTTCATACAGTGAAACAAATGGTGGTACTGATATTTTTGATCAGCTGTGCAAAGCTTACACCACTGCACGTACAACAAATAAGATGGCGTATGAGGGTTTGCTGTGGCATTTTGGATCAAAGTGGGATAAACTCCGTGGTTCTGTTTACACTTTCCAGCACTGAAGTAAAGAAGCCATGAAGGAAATTTCTGCATGAACTGACATGAAACTCAATTGCGTCTCACCTAAGGGCTTGAATGAATATACTTTCACTACGAAGGAATGTGAAGAGAACTCCAGAAGAAATATTGGAAATAGATACTGTGGCACTAGACAGACCAGTAACTCTAACCAGCAAAGTGAGATGTTCGCTATGTTCAAGGAAAAGGGAAGGAAAAACAAAAATGTGTTGCCAGGAATGTAAAAGGGCGAACTGTGATGAACATATAGCCCTAATTTGTACCGAGTGTGCTCACTGACAACACAAATGATGACTGATATATTAGTTGAAGTTTTTAACTTAATTCTAATATACATTAGTTTCATTTTACTTATGCGTTTCTGCACAAATATACTATAATAGTAATTTTGTTAACACCCTATGCCAAAATATCCTGTAAAAGTCAAATAGTGCATTACATTATATTACTTTACACATTCAGATTCAGACTCATGTCTAATTTATACATTAATAAAAATATATATAAAAACTCATTTTCAGTATAGTATTGATGTGTAATATGTACCAAATTTGTAAATACCTTTTGTTACTCCTTCTAACAACTAAATCAAGTCAAGTAAGACATTCTCTTGCATTATACACGTTCAAATATGGGAAAGCTAAACATAAAGAACTAAAAAACATTATTTATTAATAATACAATGCACATTTTATAAATACCATGTGTTACTCACTGTTGCAGTAATAAAAAAATCACTATAGGTAACTACATAGTTATTTTCCACGCCCCATATACATAAGAGAGTCCAATGTATATATTAATGTGCCTGCAACACACGATATATGATAACATTTTACTGGGGTCCAGTGGATCCCAGTGTGAGGTGCAAGGTAATTCAGGTCAAGCGTGCAGTGCGAGGGTTAATGTACAGTGCATCAGGATGTAGTGCCTGCAAAGCAGCAGCAATGTACAGAGAACGCTTTCCCAACAGGTGTCAAGTTTATCTCTGTGGATATCAGCTTATGAGAGATGGGATCGTCCACACAACAGAGAGCCGGTAAGGGTTTCCACCAAAAACATGTCAGAACACTGTACTTTGAGCAGAAGTTGTTGGATCGTGTGGACGAACACTAGGCAATAAACAATCGTCTACTTGCCCATGAGACACACGCACACTTATACAGTGTGGAGAGCACTGGTGGAACACATATTACACCCATATCTTAGAAATGTGTGCAAGCACTGGGAGCAATGGATCTTTAGCCCTGCGTTCACTTCTATCAATGAATAGTCTACCACAGTGCTGTAGCGCCAAACATCATACGGTTTGTATTGTTCACGGATGAGGCCTCATTCACCTGTGATGGTGTTTTCAACATCCATGTCTGGAGTGAAGACAATCCCCACGCAACCAGCAACGATTCTCTGTCAACATACACTCCTGGAAATTGAAATAAGAACACCGTGAATTCATTGTCCCAGGAAGGGGAAACTTTATTGACACATTCCTGGGGTCAGATACATCACATGATCACACTGAAACAACCACAGGCACATAGACACAGGCAACAGAGCATGCACAATGTCGGCACTAGTACAGTGTATATCCACCTTTCGCAGCAATGCAGGCTGCTATTCTCCCATGGAGACGATCGTAGAGATGCTGGATGTAGTCCTGTGGAACGGCTTGCCATGCCATTTCCACCTGGCGCCTCAGTTGGACCAGCGTTCGTGCTGGACGTGCAGACCGCGTGAGACGACGCTTCATCCAGTCCCAAACATGCTCAATGGGGGACAGATCCGGAGATCTTGCTGGCCAGGGTAGTTGACTTACACCTTCTAGAGCACGTTGGGTGGCACGGGATACATGCGGACGTGCATTGTCCTGTTGGAACAGCACGTTCCCTTGCCGGTCTAGGAATGGTAGAACGATGGGTTCGATGACGGTTTGGATGTACCGTGCACTATTCAGTGTCCCCTCGACGATCACCAGTGGTGTACGGCCAGTGTAGGAGATCGCTCCCCACACCATGATGCCGGGTGTTGGCCCTGTGTGCCTCGGTCGTATGCAGTCCTGATTGTGGCGCTCACCTGCACGGCGCCAAACACGCATACGACCATCATTGGCACCAAGGCAGAAGCGACTCTCATCGCTGAAGACGACACGTCTCCATTCGTCCCTCCATTCACGCCTGTCGCGACTCCACTGGAGGCGGGCTGCACAATGTTGGGGCGTGAGCGGAAGACGGCGTAACGGTGTGCGGGACCGTAGCCCAGCTTCATGGAGACGGTTGCGAATGGTCCTCGCCGATACCCCAGGAGCAACAGTGTCCCTAATTTGCTGGGAAGTGGCGGTGCGGTCCCCTACGGCACTGCGTAGGATCCTACGGTCTTGGCGTGCATCCGTGCGTCGCTGCGGTCCGGTCCCAGGTCGACGGGCACGTGCACCTTCCGCCGACCACTGGCGACAACATCGATGTACTGTGGAGACCTCACGCCCCACGTGTTGAGCAATTCGGCGGTACGTCCACCCGGCCTCCCGCATGCCCACTATACGCCCTCGCTCAAAGTCCGTCAACTGCACATACGGTTCACGTCCACGCTGTCGCGGCATGCTACTAGTGTTAAAGACTGCGATGGAGCTCCGTATGCCACGGCAAACTGGCTGACACTGACGGCGGCGGTGCACAAATGCTGCGCAGCTAGCGCCATTCGACGGCCAGCACCGCGGTTCCTGGTGTGTCCGCTGTGCCGTGCGTGTGATCATTACTTGTACAGCCCTCTCGCAGTGTCCGGAGCAAGGATGGTGGGTCTGACACACCGGTGTCAATGTGTTCTTTTTTCCATTTCCAGGAGTGTATGAGCAGCCATTGTTCATGATCACCTAACTGTACCTTATTTCCAGCCTCCTCATTTGACTGGCCCACGATACCTGGTGTTCCTGCAAGATGTGCTGCCATAGTTCTTGGAGACTGTACCATTTATTCTCCGCAAGAGGAAGTGATTTCCAGACGACGCTGCACCAGTCCAATTTGATGTTAAAGGCCTTGAGGACCTGAACAACATGTGCCCTCATCATCGGACTGGAAGGGGAAGCCCTCTTCCATGGCCAGCGCGATCGTCAGCTCTCACACCTCTGGACGATTTCCTCTGGTGGTATGTTAAGACGCTGGTGTGTGAAACCCCAGTAGAAATGGATGAAGACCTGCTCGCTGGGGTCCAAGCTGCCTGTCTCCAGGCACAACAGACCGCAGACATCTTTGAGAGCATGTGGCAAAACTTCATGCATGCATTGAGACTGGCAGTCATCACGGTGAACAGTTATTATGAGCTGCATTGTTGTTATGTGGTGTACGCTGTGTATGTCCTTAACACAATTAATATAAATTTTCGACCATTGGTGCAGAGTTCAAAGTGAAAATCTCATTCTGGAAACACCCCCAGGATGTGGCTAAGCCATGTCTCCGCAATATCCTTTCTTTCATGAGTACTAGTTCTGCAAGGTTCGCAGGAGAGCTTCTGTAAAGTTTGGAAGGTAGGAGACGAGGTACTGGCAGAAGTGAAGCTGTGGGGACGGGACGTGAGTCGTGCTTGGGTGGCTCAGTTGGTAGAGCACTTGCCCGGGAAAGGCAAAGGTCCCGAGTTCGAGTCTCGGTCCGGCACACAGTTTTAATCTGCCAGGAAGTTTCATTGGTCCCTTATCTCAATACAATCGGTTGTGGACCCAAAAGGTTTGAGACACCCTGTATAAACAAAGTACACTCTTGTTATGAAACAGTCGCGTGTGGAGGGACAAGCTTCATTTAGTACACTGTTGATATGTAACAGTTTCTCTGTGGAGGTACATAAACAGTTTACACTGATAGCGCATGGTCCCATGTTTAACAGTTACCACAGGAAATTTTTATGTCGTCGTGCTGTACCACTTGGTGTGGTAGAAGGAAGGGATCAATTACGCCTTTTTTTGAAGCAAACAAAAGGCAGGAAGACGCATCCCGTGGTCCGTGCGAAGACCGTTGCGACGGTGTACTGTTAAGTGCAGCCGCCTTTCAATCCACTGCCTTAGCGCAGAGTAAACACCTACCTCCTCGCTCGCCGTCCTTGACTCATTAAAAGCCCCCCCCCCCCCTCCTCCCCCCGCCCTGCTCCCATGTGACCGCCGTGCGAGTGCGGCCCCAGGTAGGCACCAGACGGCAGAGCACCTGGATAAACACGCATTAAACGCCACACCTCACATGAGGAGCAGATAATCGTCTCTTCAAGAAATCACGCTCTTAGCCTGAGGCGTTGTCCGACTTAATCACCGTATGTAGGGAACAGCCGCCAGTCTTACCCTAAATTTTGTACCTGAGTAGTTTATAGCCTTTTAGCTACCTCGAATATTTCCAGGAATAAGATGATGTTAACATTCCATCACTCTGACATACTATCCCTAGCAAAATTCTCCTGTATAGAGCTCGATACACTATGGACACAAACTTTAAAAGGATGACACTCCTGTACAGTAACCTCACAGCGGCAGCAACAACTACAAAGTTTTTTTGACATAAGATCGATCTCTGCAATATATAACTATTAAAACGATCCTAGGATTTTCATCTTTCCTCTATTCTTATAGTGTAGCTTAATCATAGTTTACAGTATGTCCTGACAACTCTAATTCGACCCATGATTTGTACAGGGACTGGGAATTGACACTGAAAGTAGGTAAATATAATGTAGTAAGTGTGCATAAATAGGCCTAGAAATCCGGTATTGTACGATTACACTAATGACGACAAATAACTAGAAACAGTAGCAACCGTGAGACACCTGGAAATAACCATGTGCAGCAATCTAAAGTGGAGTGATCATACAAAACAAAATACAGGGGAAAGTAGACATCTGGCTTAGATTCATTGGAGAAATCTTAGGGAAAGAAGTTAGTTTGAAAACAGTTATTCGACCGATTTTTGAGTACTGCCTGTCGGTCTCGGACCCTTACCAGCTCACATTAATTGAAGAGGTAGGAAATACAGAATGCAGAGCATCAAAATCGCAGTCACAATTAATAAAATATTCCGGGCTACTATGCCGTGGTCTAAGGGATTTTACCGAGCGAGGTGGCGCAGTGGTTAGCACACTGGACTCGCACTCGGGAGGACGACGGTTCAATCCCGTCTCCGGCCATCCTGATTTAGGTTTTCCGTGATTTCCCTAAATCGCTTCAGGCAAATGCCGGGATGGTTCCTTTGAAAGGGCACGGCCGATTTCCTTCCCCATCCTTCCCTCACCCGAGCTTGCGCTCCGTCTCTAATGACCTCGTTGTCGACGGGACGTTAAACACTAATATCCTCCTCCTCCTCTAAGGGATTTCACTTCAAAACCCGACGTTTCGTTCCCATCTGCGGAAGACATTTTCAAGGGGGATCGTAGCTTTGTAGAATGTCCGATTCACACCCTCGGTCGGTCAGTAGCGTGCCAGGGTGTAAATCGGGCGTTCAACAAAGCTACGATCCCCCTTGAAAATGTCTTCCGCAGATGGGAACGAAACTTCGGGTTTTGAAGTGAAATCCCTTAGACCACGGCATAGTAGCTCGGAATATTTTATTAATTGTGACAATTCCGGCCGTGAAAGTTTACATTTTACAAAATGGCAGTCGTTTAGCTGGTGCGAGAACATTACGGAGGTGGTAGACAAACCCCAGTAGCAAACACTGCAGGAGAGGCGTTGTGCAGTCAGGAGAGGTTGACTGCTGAAAAAAATCCAAGAGGATACGTTCTGAAAGAGCTGGGTAACATATAACCTTCTCCCACATATATCTCGCGAAATGAACACAACGAGAAAATCTGAGGAATTAGAGCTGATACGGAGTTTTGACGACAATTATTCTTTCCATGCACCATTCAGAGGGATTTGGTTTAAATAATGGACGTTCTCTCCACCAAGCACCGTGAGGCAGCATACGTATGTTACACAGTCATGATTTAAATGATAGCATCATCTGGGAAAAGATTCAGGGAGTGTACATACAATGTCATCTATCGTAATTAGTAGAGGGAGTACAAGTGTAGATTAGGAACGGATAAGGATGTAAATCGATCTCTTACTTCTCTCCAAAGAACCATCAATCCTATCTGCCAAGGACCTCGTACCAGACAGCAATACAGTAAAAGGGGTAGTGTAGGGAATATCTTTTAGTATAGACTTAGACTGGAATTCGTCTGTAGGAAAAGGCAGAGAAGGATACATAGTAGGTGAATTTGGTTTGGGGCTAAGAAATGAAAGAGGAAGCCGCCTGGTAGAATTTTGCGCAGAGCATAACTTAATCATAGCCAACACTTGGTTCAAGAACCATGAAAGAAGGTTGTATACATGGAAGAACCCTGGAGATACTAAAAGGTATCAGATAGATTATATAATGGTAAGACAGAGATTTAGGAACAAGGTTTTAAATTGTAAGACATTTCCAGGGGCAGATGTGGACTCTGACCACAATCTATTGGTTATGAACTGTAGATTAAAGCTGAAGAAACTGCAAAAAGCTGGGAATTTAAGGAGATGGGACCTGGATAAACTGAAAGAACCAGAGGTTGTACAGAGTTTCAGTGAGAGCATAAGGGAACAATTGACAGGACTGGGGGAAAGAAATACAGTAGACGAAGAGTGGGTAGCTTTGAGGGATGAAATAGTGAAGGCAGCAGAGGATCAAATAGGTAAAAAGACGAGGGCTAGTAGAAACCCTTGGGTAACAGAAGAAATATTGAATTTAATTGGTGAAAGGAGAAAATATAAAAATGCAGAAAATGAAGCAGGCAGAAAGGAATACAAACGTCTCAAAAATGAGATCGACAGGAAGTGCAAAATGGCTAAGCAGGTATGGCTAGAGGATAAATGTAAGGATGTAGAGGCTTATCTCACTAGGGGTAAGATAGATACTGCTTACAGGAAAATTGGAGAGACCTTTGGAGAAAGGAGAACCACTTGCATGAATATCAAGAGCTTTGATGGAAACCCAGTTCAAAGTAAACAAGGGAAAGCGGAAAGGTGGAAGGAGTGTATAGAGGGTCTATACAAGGGCGACGTACTTGAGGACAAAATTATGGAAATGGAAGAGGATGTAGATGAAGGTGGCAGGGGTAAAATACAGGGAGCGAAAGGCTATTTACAATTTGTACAGAAAGCAGATGGCAGTTATAAGAGTCGAGGGGTATGAAAGGGAAGCAGTGGTTGGGAAGGGAGTGAGACAGGGTTATAGCCTATCCCCGATGTTATTCAATCTGTATATTGAGCAAGCGATAAAAGAAACAAAAGAAAAGTTCGGAGTAGGTATTAAAATCCATGGAGAAGAAATAAAAACCTTGAGGTTCGCCGATGACATTGTAATTCTGTCAGAGACAGCAAAGGACTTGGAAGAGCAGTTGAACGGAATGGACAGTGTCTTGATAGGAGGGTATAAGATGAACATCAACAAAAGCAAAACGAGGATAATGGAATGTAGTCGAATTAAGTCGGGTGATGTTGAGGGAATTAGATTAGGAAATGAGACACTTAAAGTAGTAAAGGAGTTTTGCTATTTGGGGAGGAAAATAACTGATGATGTTCGAAGTAGGGAGGATATAAAATGTAGACTGGAGATGGAAAGGAAAGCATTTCTGAAGAAGAAAAATTTGTTAACATCGAGTATATATTTAAATGTCAGGAAGTCGTTTCTGAAAGTATTTGTATGGAGGAGGAGGAGGAGGAGATTAGTGTTTAACGTCCCGTCGACAACGAGGTCATTAGAGACGGAGCGCAAGCTCAGGTGAGGGAAGGATGGGGAAGGAAATCGGCCGTGCCCTTTCAAAGGAACCATCCCGGCATTTGCCTGAAGCGATTTAGGGAAATCACGGAAAACCTAAATCAGGATGGCCGGAGACGGGATTGAACCGTCGTCCTCCCGAATGCGAGTCCAGTGTGCTAACCACTGCGCCACCTCGCTCGGTGTTTGTATGGAGTGTAGCCATGTATGGAAGAGAAACGTGGACAATAAATAGACAAGAAGAGAATAGAAGCTTTCGAAATGTGGTGCTACAGAAGAATGCTGAAGATTGGATGGGTAGATCACATAACTAATGAGGAGGTATTGAATAGAATTGGGGAGAAGAGGAGCTTGTGGCACAACTTGACTAGAAGAAAGGATCGGTTGGTAGGACATGTTCTGAGACATCGAGGGATCACCAATTTAATATTGGAGGGCAGCGTGGAGGGTAAAATTCGTAGAAGAAGACCAAGAGATGAATACACTAAGCAGATTCAGAAGGACGTAGGCTGCAGCAGGTACTGGGAGATGAAGAAGCTTGCACAGGATAGAGTAGCATGGAGAGCTGCATCAAACCAGTCTCAGGACTGAAGACCACAACAACAACAACATAGATTTTTGCATCTTCTTAGTGTTCTGGCAATAAAATGCAGTCTTTGGTTCGCTGTTCCATGCCTACAAAACACTGTTGTATAGTCATTTCGCTGGATCTGTGTCTGGACAGATGTTGTTCATAAATGTCTAATTATTACTAACTTTAATGATGGAAGTTATTACACAACCCATAAATCACTCTGCATTAGGGATTTGATATCTCATTTGGTATTTTCTTGAGAGAGATAGATTGTGGTGTGATGTGTTCATATCCAAACTTGCGTGGTAACTGCTGCAGACTCCATCGTGTTTTTAAGGGGCTCCGGAACGCCCTATACTTGCAATGTTAAAATAACGCTTATAAATTACATCTTTCCTCACAAAGTATTTGAGGTAGGAAGTTGAACTTTTTACAGATTATTTATTGGAATATGGGCTACAACTTAACACAGGGATTTTACAAAATTTTAGTTCAGTTATTAAAGATGATTTTTTTTTCAATTGTAATGAAAATTCACAACATTTTTTTGCAATTTTTTATTTATATATTCAAAAATATACAATTTTTTGGAAAAAGGCTGTGTTAAATTATGCAGAAGGTACTGTGTAACATTTACTGAAAGTTTGAAACAAATATGTTTGGAAGATCCTTAGAAAACATGTAATTAGTATGAGAAAATAAAAGTTTTGGGAATCGAGTGACAAAGATTGGATTAACTTTTTAGTGCATTCCAGGTCCATAGGATGGATTATCTTCATCCTCTGCAAACTCCTCCTCCAGCTTCCTCTTGTTCCTCCCCCTGTTTACTCTTGCTTGTATTTCTAGACTGTTTACAGCCCTGTCTGCAGCCCGAAGGCGTTCCTTGTCTAAAGCAAGCATCGCTCGTACCGTGTTAGAATGTTATTATTTACAGTAATAACACATACCTTTGGCTTTCCAACATTTCTCCTTTTCTTAAAAGCCTTCAGAGGATTTCTAATAACTTTACTTTTACTCATTATTATACTTCAACAAAACAGAGACTCAAGAAACAGAATTAATTACGAATATTTTCGAGATAACGACAGAGTAAATAAACATGAAACAATCGACAATCACACCAGCGATATATATTGAACCATCACAGGTTAGCCACAACTCATACTTTATCTCACATCACTAAAATGTACCTGATGAACACGGACGTTGATAATAACACCATTTGACAGCAGTTTAACAGCGCCACAGTGGGTCACGCCTATGTAGAACACATTTGAAAAAAAATTAAAAATAGTTGTAGTCTTCGGAATTGAATAAATTATATATCTATTAAAAGATAATAGTCTGCAGATTCAGAAAACGCAAAAAAGTAAAAATTGAACTTTTCAATATTTTGAGCCTTTCCGGAGCCCCTTAAAAAAGTGTAAACTATTGGTTGTCACATACAAACGCAGCACACTATCGAGTGTGCTGCGTTTTGCCATATAGCTGTACACTGATCAGCCAGAGCATTATCACCACCAACCTAATAGCCAGTATGTACACCTTTGGCACGGATAACAGCGGTGACGTGTCGTGGTATGGAAGCCATGGGGCCTTGGTTGGTCACCAGAGGGAGCTGGCACAAAATCTGCACACACAAGTCACCTAATTCCCGTGAATTCCGGGGAGAGCGAAATGTGCTCTGACACCATGTTCAATCACATCCCAAATGTGGAACTCGCCACTATGTTCCGTGGACCACTCCATCACACTCGTGGCGTTGTGGTATGGCGCATCATCTTGCTGAAAAATGCCTCTAACTTCGGCAAATATGATCGTCATGAAGGGGTGCCCGTGGTCTGAAATCAGTGTACGATACTCCTTGGGCGTCATTGCGTCTTCCACGAGCTTCACTGAACTCATGGAAGCCCGTTGAATGTTCCCCAGGGCGTAATTGAGCCGCCGCCAGCTTGTTTCCGTTCTGCAGTACAAGTGCCAAGGAGCTGTTCCCCTGGAAGATGACGGATTCCCGCCCTGCCATCGGTATGACAAGGAGGGTATCGGGATTCATCAGACAGTGCAACTCTCTACCACTACGCCAGCGCCCAGTGCCGATGGTCACGGGCCCATTTCAATCATACAGGGTGTTTCAAAAATGACCGGTATATGTGAAACGGCAATAAAAACTAAACGAGCAGCGATAGAAATACACCGTTTGTTGCAATATGCTTGGGACAACAGTACATTTCCAGGCAGACAAACTTTCGAAATTACAGTAGTTACAATTTTCAACAACAGATGGCGCTGCGGTCTGGGAAACTCTATAGTACGATATTTTCCACATATCCACCATGCGTAGCAATAATATGGCGTAGTCTCTGAATGAAATTACCCGAAACCTTTGACAACGTGTCTGGCGGAATGGCTTCACATGCAGATGAGATGTACTGCTTCAGCTGTTCAATTGTTTCTGGATTCTGGCGGTACACCTGGTCTTTCAAGTGTCCCCACAGAAAGAAGTCACAGGGGTTCATGTCTGGCGAATAGGGAGGCCAATCCACGCCGCCTCCTGTATGTTTCGGATAGCCCAAAGCAATAACACGATCATCGAAATATTCATTCAGGAAATTAAAGGCGTCGGCCGTGCGATGTGGCCGGGCACCATCTTGCATAAACCACGAGGTGTTCGCAGTGTCGTCTAAGGCAGTTTGTACCGCCACAAATTCACGAAGAATGTCCAGATAGCGTGATGCAGTAATCGTTTCGGATCTGAAAAATGGGCCAATGATTCCTTTGGAACGAATGGCGGCCCAGACCAGTACTTTTTGAGGATGCAGGGACGACGGGACTGCAACATGGGGCTTTTCGGTTCCCCATATGCGCCAGTTCTGTTTATTGACGAAGCCGTCCATGTAAAAATAAGCTTCGTCAGTAAACCAAATGCTGCCCACATGCATATCGCCGTCATCAATCCTGTGCACTATATCGTTAGCGAATGTCTCTCGTGCAGCAATGGTAGTGGCGCTGAGGGGTTGCCGTGTTTGAATTTTGTATGGATAGAGGTGTAAACTCTGGCGCATGAGACGATACGTGGACGTTGGCGTCATTTGGACCGCAGCTGCAACACGGCGAACGGAAACTCGAGGCCGCTGTCGGATCACCTGCTGCACTAGCTGCGCGTTTCCCTCTGTGGTTGCCGTACGCGGTCGCCCTACCTTTCCAGCACGTTCATCCGTCACGTTCCCAGTCCGTTGAAATTTTTCAAACAGATCCTTTATTGTATCGCTTTTCGGTCCTTTGGTTACATTAAACCTCCGTTGAAAACTTCGTCTTGTTGCAACAACACTGTGTTCTAGGCGGTGGAATTCCAACACCAGAAAAATCCTCTATTCTAAGGAATAAACCATGTTGTCTACAGCACACTTGCACGTTGTGAACAGCACACGCTTACAGCAGAAAGACGACGTACAGAATGGCGCACCCACAGACTGCGTTGTCTTCTATATCTTTCACATCACTTGCAGCGCCATCTGTTGTTGAAAATTGTAACTACTGTAATTTCGAAAGTTTGTCCGCCTGAAAATGTACTGTTGTCCCAAGCATATTGCAACAAACGGTGTATTTCTATCGCTGCTCGTTTAGTTTTTATTGCCGTTTCAAATATACCGGTAATTTTTGAAACACCCTGTAGTTGCCGATGCCGTGGTGGCACATGCATGGGTCTTCGGCTGCGTTTGCAAATCGTTAGGTGTGTTTGGTGCACTGTGTGTTCAGACACACTTTCACTCTGCCCAACATTAAAGTGTGATGTTAGTTCCGCGCATCACTTCGCCGTCTTTTTGAGTTTGCCCAGCTTACGACGTCTGACATCTGCAATGAGGGGTGACCGCCCAAAGTCACGACGTCTTGGTTTCGCCATATGCTGAAGACACTCACCACAGCACTCCTCGAACATCCGACAAGTCGTGCAGTTTCCGAAATGGTCGTGGCGAGCCCTCCCCATTCTAGAAACACGGTCAGCACGCTCACTCATATTGTATGCACCGTGTTTCTACATCTACATCTACATCCATACTCCGCAAGCCACCTGACGGTGTGTGGCGGAGGGTACCTTCAGTACCTCTATCGGTTCTCCCTTCTATTCCAGTCTCGTATTGTTCGTGGAAAGAAGGATTGTCGGTATGCCTCTGTGTGGGCTCTAATCTCTCTGATTTTATCCTCATGGTCTCTTCGCGAGATATACGTAGGAGGGAGCAATATACTGCTTGACTCTTCGGCGAAGGTATATTCTCGAAACTTTGACAAAAGCCCGTACCGAGCTACTGAGCGTCTCTCCTGCAGAGTCTTCCACTGGAGTTTATCTATCATCTCCGTAACGCTTTCGCGATTACTAAATGATCCTGTAACGAAGCGCGCTGCTCTCCGTTGGATCTTCTCTATGTCTTGTATCAACCCTATCTGGTACGGATCCCACACTGCTGAGCAGTATTCAAGCAGTGGGCGAACAAGCGTACTGTAACCTACTTCCTTTGTTTTCGGATTGCATTTCCTTAGGATTCTTCCAATGAATCTCAGTCTGGCATCTGCTTTACCGACAATCAACATTATATGATCATTCCATTTTAAATCACTCCTAATGCGTACTCCCAGATAATTTATGGTATTAACTGCTTCCAGTTGCTGACCTGCTATTTTGTAGCTAAATGATAAAGGATCTATCTTTCTGTGTATTCGCAGCACATTACACTTGTCTACATTGAGATTCAGTTGCCATTCCCTGCACCATGCGTCAATTCGCTGCAGATCCTCCTGCATTTCAGTACAATTTTCCATTGTTACAACCTCTCGATACACCACAGCATCATCTGCAAAAAGCCTCAGTGAACTTCCGATGTCATCCACCAGGTCATTTATGTATATTGTGAATAGCAACGGTCCTATGACACTCCCCTGCGGCACACCTGAAATTACTCTTACTTCGGAAGACTTCTCTCCATTGAGAATAACATGCTGCGTCCTGTTATCTAGGAACTCCTCAATCCAATCACACAATTGGTCTGATAGTCCATATGCTCTTACTTTGTTCAATAAACGACTGTGGGGAACTGTATCGAACGCCTTGCGGAAGTCAAGAAACACGGCATCTACCTGGGAACCCGTGTCTATGGCCCTCTGAGTCTCGTGGACGAATAGCGCGAGCTGGGTATCACATGACCGTCTTTTTCGAAACCCATGCTGATTCCTACAGAGTAGATTTCTAGTCTCCAGAAAAGTCATTATACTCGAACACAATACGTGTTCCAAAATTCTACAACTGATCGACGTTAGAGATATAGGTCTATAGTTCTGCACATCTGTTCGACGTCCCTTCTTGAAAACGGGGATGACCTGTGCCCTTTTCCAATCCTTTGGAACGCTACGCTCTTCTAGAGACCTACGGTACACCGCTGCAAGAAGGGGGGCAAGTTCCTTCGCGTACTCTGTGTAAAATTGAACTGGTATCCCATCAGGTCCAGAGGCCTTTCCTCTTTTGAGCGATTTTAATTGTTTCTCTATCCCTCTGTCGTCTATTTCGATATCTACCATTTTGTCATCTGTGCGACAATCTAGAGAAGGAACTACAGTGCAATCTTCCTCTGTGAAACAACTTTGGAAAAAGACATTTAGTATTTCGGCCTTTAGTCTGTCATCCTCTGTTTCAGTACCATTTTGGTCACAGAGTGTCTGGACATTTTGTTTTGATCCACCTACCGCTTTGACATAAGACCAAAATTTCTTAGGATTTTCTGCCAAGTCAGTACATAGAACTTTACTTTCGAATTCATTGAACGCCTCTCGCATAGCTCTCTTCACACTACATTTCGCTTCGCGTAATTTTTGTTTGTCTGCAAGGCTTTGGCTATGTTTATGTTTGCTGTGAAGTTCCCTTTGCTTCCGCAGCAGTTTTCTAACTCGGTTGTTGAACCACGGTGGCTCTTTTCCATCTCTTACGGTCTTGCTTGGCACATACTCATCTAACGCATATTGTACGATGGTTTTGAACTTTGTCCACTGATCCTCAACACTATCAGTACTTGCGACAAAACTTTTGTGTTGAGCCAACAGGTACTCTGAAATATGCTTTTTGTCACTTTTTCTAAACAGAAAAATCTTCCTACCCTTTTTAATATTCCTATTTACGGCTGAAATCATCGATGCCGTAACCGCTTTATGATCACTGATTCCCTGTTCTGCGTTAACTTTTTCAAATAGTTCGGGTCTGTTTGTCACCAGAAGGTCTAATATGTTATCGCCACGAGTCGGTTCTCTGTTTAACTGCTCAAGGTAGTTTTCAGATAGTTTGTGTGTGACTAGCAGTCATTCCTTGCCAGGAGACGTTGCTATCGCCTGGACGGGTTTATATCGATAGTAGATCGGTGGTTATAATGTTCCGTCTGATCAGTGTATGATCTATGGACCAGTGGCTTTTAAACTTTTTGGACGCTGGTTGTCTTGACCCGAACGAAAACACCCGCGGCTCCTTTTGCGGACGACATCCGACTCAGAAACTGCGGTAAACAAATTTACGTTTCGAAAAAAGGAAAGAATGAAAGTAGTAATTTCTGTATTGAGCGTTACTATGACACATTTTAATGTTGTTATATCTTATTCTTGCAGCGAAAGGAATGGGAAGGATGAGACTATTTCTTCAGCATCATTTCTTTAAAACCAAGCACAATGTTGGAAACTGCGACTCGCATCAGTTTCTCCACATTCATACGCGATCTGTATTTCGTATAGGTGACAGGCAATGCTAATAAACATACCTCACATCACTAGTATGTTGCAATAGATATCAAAACTCGTGAGGTCTTGTTACCTAGTTGCGGATATTCCTATTTCACCAAGCTCCAAAACTCAAGCAGTGTTTAGGAAACTAATTTCGATTTCATTGCGGAGTCTGAAGAAATATCAAGAAACTAGATTATTGCCTGCTGCTTCGCTCACGTAGACTCTATGGTCTACATGGAATTTTTTTTCTTTAATAATCTTTTGTGTTGTTGACTGATTGCATCATCTTCGAAACTTTTCACGCTAATTAAGGCCATAGTATTTTCCGAATGTACTCCTGACCAAAAAGTGATTTTGATAGCTGGAGTCGGACATCATTGTTATTCCTGCCTTTTGAGTTCTTGTGGTGAAATTTCCATAAAAACTTTCGTCCCTAACATGTATTTCTTTAGAAGTCAAATACAAATTTTCATAGACTTAACTTTAAATATGTTTTAATACAACGAAATATTTTCATAAAAATTTTCAGCCCCTATTCCACCCCCTTAGCGGCTGAATTTTCAAAAAACACAAATAACACGTATTCTTTTATTTCTAACCGAGAAACCAAATAAAATTTTCAGAGATTTATTTTCAAAAATGCTTTCGTAATGAAATAGTTCCATAAAAATTTTCATCCCTAGTTTCACTGCCTTAAGGGTTGAATTTGCAAAACAATGAAACACAAATTTTTAAATTTCTAACCGAGAAGTGTCAAATACCAGTTTTCACAGATGTAGCTTTAAAAATGTTTAAGTAGCACCGGTACTTTTAATAATGATTTACTTTCAAAATAAATTATCACAAACTACTTTACTCACTTAGTGGTTAAATTTTCAAAAATGATGAAACACGTTTTTCTTTATTTCTCACCAAGAGACCGAGTATTAATTTCCGTAGTTCAAGTTTCAAAATTGGCTTAATAGCAACATATTTTCAAAAAACCTTTCAATCCCTTCTTCGCCCTCTTAGGGGTGGAATTTCGAATAATCAGTTAATAAACGATGCCTACAGAACAAACACACTCTCCAAATTTCAAGTTTCTATCCTTAATTGTATGGGCTGGGCGATGATAAGTCACAGAATCAGTCACGCCCTTGAATTTGTAGAAACACTGAAACACGTAATTTATTATTTTCAACCGAGGAGCCAAATTCAAATTTTCATAGATTTAGCTTTAAAAATGCTTTCATAGTGAAATATTTTCATTATGGGATGGAATTTCGGAAAACCTCTTCTTAAATGAAGCCTACAGTAGAAAATCAACACCCTCCCCAAATTTGTAGTTTCTATTCTCAGCAGTTTGTGCTGGGCAATGAAGAGTCAGTTAGCCAGGACATTTATAATAATAACTATTGTTATTATCCACGTATGGGCCCAACAGGACCACACGAGGTATAATCCATTAATGTCACTTTTGATGGTTGGCCTCTTCTATGTCCAAATTTGTTTCATCCTTGCAGAATGAAGTCTCTTTCATCAGGCCACGGTGTTCCAGTCCGTTTTCTAATTTTTCTCTCTCCAACTTTCCAAGCAAATATCTTTTGTTTGAATGTTTTGCTATCTGTAACGTCTGCCTGAGATATATCAGCTACTTTAAGATCCTTCTTAATCACAGCGATCCACTTAATGGGCTCGGTTTTGGCCTTACTTCTGTTTCCATAGAATTCTGCTATTTGTTTTGCCGACTAGTGGGCACCATTCTTTTAATGTGCCCATAAAATTTAACTCTTCGTTTTCTCATGCCACCGCGTATGTCTGCACATTCTTCTATTTCCTTATTACTTCTAGGAGTATAAGTTACTGCCTAAGCAATTTTGGGGCCTAATATTTTCCTAATATTCTTTCTTGCTTTTGAATTTCTTTAGAATCCCTCTTTCTATTTAAAATTAAAGTTTCTGCTCCATAAAGGCATCCAGTTTTGATTACACTGCTGTAATGCCTAAGTTTACTGAATTTAGAAAGTGTTTTTTTATTATAAATATTTTGAGTTAATCTGAATGCAATTGCCACTTTTTAACAGCGATCTTCGTTTGCATCTTTTCCCCAGACAGGTTCTTTTTGTATTATTTCCCCCCAAGTATTTAAACTGAGGAACCCTTTTAATTTTTCCATATTTTGTGTTCAAAAACTTTGGTGCTTTGTTGTCGTATGCCATATGTTCCGTTTTTTTTTTCGAATGATATTTGTAGTCCTACTTTTTCGGCAACTTCTTTAAGAATTTCAATTTGTTTTTAACCTGTGATAATACCCCTAGTTAAAATTGCCAGATCATCTGCAAAGGAGAGGCAATCTAATATTACTTCTGCCTAACTTGACTGATTGATCTATATTTTGAGTCGACTTTTGCTCTCGCCATTCTGTAATCACCTTTTCCAGAACACAGTTAAACAGTAATGGGGGGAGTCCATCTCCCTGTCTGACACCAGTCTTTATATCAAATGGTTCTGAAGTTTTATTACCTAGCCCTTGTTCCTTTAAAATCTGGAAAAGATATTCACGATCAACTGAGTCGTAGGCCTTTTTAAAATCTAAAAATGTACATACAATATTTTTATCAGATATCCTTGGTGCCTAAAGTTTGGTTTTAAATTAAGAATTTGTTCCGGACAGGATCTGTTTGGTCTAAAGCCTGGGTGGTATTCACCAATTTTAGGTTCTAACTGTTCTTGGGCTCGATCAAGTAAACAATGCGAGAGAATTTCGCCTGTGATTGGGAGAAGAGAGATTCCTCTGTAATTACTAACATCTGTTCTATCCCCTTTTTCCAGTCCTCAGGTATTTTCTGAGTTTGCCAGATATGTCCTATTAGTTGACTGATCTCTTTTATAGTGTTAGCGCCAACTGATTTCATACTTCTGCAATTATGCCGTCTTCTCCGGATGCTTTATTGTTTTAAGCCTCTTAATTTGTTTAGCTATTTCGAGTTCGCCAGGTTCTTTAGACTTAGGGTTGATGTTATTAGTTTGCTGTGGTTGGAATTCGCTGGTTCTGGACAGTTTTTTATACATAGAGATTGTTATTGTTCTTCAGTGGCAAGTGTTGATGAAAGTTCTGTACTGAAAGGAACTCTGTTCCAGTAGTATTGACCATTTTGTGCTGGAAAGTACTTCAGGAGGTAAACACTGAGTTCAGTTAAATGATCCATAAACACAGACTTTATTTCTTGACCCAACTGGAAGTCACTGTCTTCTAAATCCGTGTGAAGAGCAGAGAAAACGTAATGTATAGCTTTATCATTCAAATTTTTCTTCGGCAATAGCAGTTTCTTTCTGATGAATCAAGTTTTGCCTGATAGTTGCAGAATTTGGTCTCATTACCTCGAAGAGACATACTCCAAGGATTAAGATGTTCAAGATGTCACAAAGAGCAAGAAGCTTCAGTAGTCAGTCACTGTCTACGAACTTCTCGGAACTTAAATGTTTCTCTTGAACAAGAGAAGAGCAAAGTTCATTCATGAATTCCTACACCATTTTCAAGACCTTCTCACGTGAAACGCAGCAAGAGCTACTTTAACAAATTAAGTAAATGTTTTCAGCTACCATATCAACGTACATTCGTTGAATACATCGTAGCTTAACCGATTTCACTCAATGAGTGCAGAATCTCATGAAGGATGGGGTTCATGATTTTTTATTTTTGATGCTAATGATTCTTTCTTTTCTTTTGCTAGAGCCTTGTTCCGCCGTTCTGCAGGGTCGGCATTGTTAGGAACGGATTTGGCAAGGTTAATTTTAAAGGGTGGCCAGATGCCCTTCCTGCCACCACCCCATACCCCCCAGGAAGTAGCTTGTGTACGCCAGCTGTCTGCATCTAGTGTAATCCATGGAATAGTGTGAACGTGTTCAGATGTCTGCGAGTCGTGTAACTGAGGCGGAACGAGGGGACCAGCCAAGTATTCACCTAGCAGGATGTGGAAAAGCGCCTAAAAACCACATCCAGGCTGGCCGGCACACTGGCTGACGTCAGTAATCCACCTGGCGGATTCGATCCGGGGCTGGTGCGCCTACCCGAGCCCAGGAAGCAGCGCATTAGCGCTCTCGGCTAACCTGGCTGGTTTTGATGCTAATGATTCTCGGCGAATAAAACAGTGTTTCCAAATACATTGCGCAACACAGTTAAGCGGTCACCACCTTTTCGAAACCCCGTAATTGTCTCCCACTGCGACACAAAAATTTGAAATTTGGTTTAAAGACACCTACAAACTTCCTCTGTAGCAGTGCAAAGGCATGGGGCCCCGTGACGTCACTCGCGGTCTCGGCGACGCTTCAAACAGCAAGGTGTTGACACATGCGAGAAAAAGGCGGCAGCTCAGAAGTTATTATAAGATGTAAAGGTGAGTTGATGATGTCACACTGGCGCAAAATTTCACCACGATTCTGCCGAATGGCACCATGGACGTGTCACATGATAGGGAGGCCGTCACAGCCCCTCTTATCCACATTTCACCCCTTCTGTTGCCTCATAGTGACGGAGGCTAGAGCCGTAACACCTAGCGTCCAGTTCACACGGTTTTCTTTTGGGTGGCCGAGGAGAAAATTACAGACAAACTGCCACACAGAACCCACAGAAAAAGTCCTTCCCTTAGGACGTGACTCCAACACATTTTGCGGTCGATTAAGACAGTTCGCAGTGCTATGAACAACAGAACCTCCCTCAACCTTCGATACTCCTGATATCCCGCGGACGATTAAACCTTTCTATAAGGACATCGTAGGCCTGCAACACCACTGTATGTCATCTCGACACCGAGTTTCATTTCGTGTGAGAAGCGGGATCGATGGAAAAGAAGAGACTGATGAAAAGGAGAACTACTACTAGAGGACAAGGGTACAGGAAGAAACAAGTGAAGACAAAGTACTTAACCATCGTCTTGGACAGAGTGACAACATCTGTAACACCACTCATGCAGTTCCCTACACCCTTAGGCTTGACCTCTCATACTTGTGAGTAATTAATAATAGGTGTCACGTAGACTTTAAGGTCACGGCTACTTAATATTAAGACAAGAAATCAGGGGATAGTGTGACTCCTACACTGCACAGCACCATTGCAGGATCACTTTCTACACTGCACAGCACCATTGCAGGATCACTTTTCCTATGTCCCATAATCCCCACCCGTTACGATGCATGTGTCTGAAATTTCACTGGAATGGACGTACAACCTTCCTCTCTAGACGCGAAACAGCGGGATAACCTGCGTCGTCACCCACGGGCTCTGTGACCCTTCTAAGAGCAAGGTGTCGACACGTGTGGAATGAACGCCACAGCTCAACAGTTTACGTGACGTGTAAAATGGGTTAATGATGTCACATTGGCAAAATATTTCATCACAATTCTGCCGAACGGCAACATATACATGCCACACGGTGGTAAGGTCGTAACAGCCCCTCTTTTTGGTGGCCGAGGCAATAATTTCAGGCACACTGGCACTCAGAATACACACAAAAAGGCCTGAGGGAGTGGCATAAAGGGCATCAATTACACATTTTGAGTCGAAAACGACAGTTCGCAGTGCGATTAGTATCAGTACGTTGTTCTTTACAACCTCTAACACTGTTTTTTGATCACCCCCCCTCCCTCCCCGGACGATTCAAATCTTCCCACGGGCATCACTGGCCTGCTACCCCACTGAGCATGATCGCAGCCCTTCAAAGAGTAGCACAACCGCAGATTTTTCTCTGGTGTACTGATTGGAAGCACTATGGACTATTCAAAACTATTCGACGAAAACTGAACGTGTTCCGAAGCAGAAAATGGTGTTTATGATCTTTCAGCTCTCGTGTCACGCGCTCTTTTGTGGGATGATATGCCGGGTGGTGCGGGAGAGGGGGGGGGGACATCGACATTAGTTCAAATGGCTCTGAGCACTATGGGACTTAACATCTGCGGTCATCAGTCCCTTAGAACCTAGAACTACTTAAGCCTCACTAACCTAAGGACATCACACACATCCATGCCCGAGGCAGAATTCGAACCTGCGACCGTAGCGGTCTCGCGGTTCCATATTGAAGCGCGTAGAACCGCTCGACCATCCGAGCCGGCTCGACATTAGTGACACATACGTATGTAAGAGGGCAAAGGGTCCCTCCCACCCTGCCTCCCCACCCCCCCACCCCCCCACCCCCCAGCCCCCCACCCCCCACCCCACCCACGGTTTAGCAACAGCCTCGATGCCACACGCACGCCGTTGTTGGGCACTTTAAAAATGTCGCTGTACAGAAACAGCCATTAATTGATCGCTAGACTATGATCTGATGAGGCAACCATTTCGACATTGCTCAGCTGAGTGATGCTATGTTGCTGAATTAATGTAAAATCTAACGGGTGTCTAAATGGATACCTGTCATGCTAGCGCGTAGTAGTGAGTGAATGGCTCTCTCTGTACAAGAACATTTCTAAAGGGCGCAACGCAGTTGCGCGGATGGGACCGAGCGTGTTGCTGAACTGCGACTCTTAGGCAGACCCTTTGCCGTTTCATTCACAATTGTGACTGTGGCACACATACTGCCCCTACCCCCGTGATCACGCTACAGGAAGGCGCGAAACAGGTGGGCTGGAAGCATAAAGCAGGTTCATTCGAATCTTTTAAAATGGTTTTGTACGTTCTCTAGTGGTTGCACTCTGTACACCAGAGCAAAAATTGCGGTCGCGCATCACTCCAAAGCAGTGCGATCACATACAGTGGGGTTGCAGGCCTACGCTGTCCTTAGAGAAGGGTTGAATCGACCGCGGAGAGCCCGCAGTATCAAAGGTTGTCAAGAACGACGTCCTGTTGTTCTTCGCACTGCGAACTGTAGTATTCGACCACTAAATATGTGGGGATCAACGCCCCATGCGAAGGACTTTCTGTGAGGATTCTGAGAGGCGGCGTATCTGAAATCTTTTCATCGGCCACCCAGAATGAAACCTCCTGACTGGACGCTAGGCGTTACGGTTCTAACCTCCGTCACAGTTGCGACGAAAGAAGGGGTGAAATGTGGCTCAGAGGGGCTGTACGACCTTCCCAGCGTGTGACACGTCCATGGCAGGATTGCGTTGAAATTTGGTGCCAGTGTGACATCTTTAACTTACGTCAAACCTCGCATGGACTGAGCTGTGGGTATTTTGTCGCATGTGTCGACACCTCGCAGTTTGAAGCGTAACCAGTACAGCGTGTGACGTCGTAGGGCTCCAAGTTTGTAGATGCATTTGAGCCAAATTTAAAATTTCTGCTTCGCAATGGGAGAAAATTAAGGTGTGTCGAAAATTTTGTGACCATTTAATTGTGTTGCGCAAGGTAGCATGAAGGCCGAAAGCATTTTTATTTCATTTCTTTTAACTTGTGTAAAACTTATCCTCGTAGATTGTTTACCGACTTACTGTTTATTCTCGTTATTGTTTACCGACTTATCGCGGTTCGTCTCCAAATGTGGCTTCATTTTGTTTGGAAGCATTCTTTCAGTAGCTACAACTATGAAACAAATGACACAAAGTGGTCGTTCTTCATTTCCAACAGTAGCGTATGTAAATCCGAAACTGAAGTAACTATCGTCATACTTACTGCAGTTTCGTCTATTAGTGTTCTTAGAACTGCATGATACATTTAAAACTTCATGTTTCGACTTACAATTAAAAAATTTTCCATGGCAGTTGACAAACACAAATAATAGAAGACATACAAAAATAAAAATAAATTCCATTCGACAAAACTGCGAGGGCTATTCGGAAACTAAGGTCCGATCGGTCACAAAGTCAATTTTTTTTATTTGTAACATCTAGCTACACCTTCCAGCTATTTCTCTACATAGTCGCCGTACCGAGTTACACATTTTTCGTGGCGTTGTATCAACTTTCCAATACTCTCGCTATAGAAGGCAGCCGCCAGTGCTCTCCGACGATTCTGTACGCAGGTCTGCAGCTCCTTGCCTGCTCCAAAATGTTGCCTTCATAGTCAGCGGTTCATGTGAGCAATGATGAACGTCTGGGGCAGCCGCGTCCGGGCTGTACCGTGGGTGATCAAAGATTTCCCATCGAAAACGGTGCTGCAGTATTTTCGTTCTCTTGCAGTATGCTGCCGAGAATTGTCATGAAGAAGGACATACATGGCAGTTACGTTGTGTGGGCTGCATGAAATCGAGTGAAATCTCCCGGCAGGTGGCCATACCAGGCAGGAGACATTATTTCACTAGGCATCTTCACGTGCTCGCTGTGCGCTCAGAACTGAAAAGAGCGACGTAACGCGATCGCCTTTTTACTTTTCGGATAGCCCTCACGATTTTCAAACATACTGTTAATGAATGAAAGCAAGTCGTGAAGTTCGATTAGACTGTCAACTATCACTCTGCCATAGTAACAAAACTTACTTGCCAGCCCGCTAGATATCACTCCTGGCACACACATTGTTCCGTTACTTAGAAAGGAAATAAATCGAATTACTATTTTTATGGAAGGTTTTTTATGGTAAGACAGAGATTTACGAACCAAGTTTTAAATTTTAAGACATTTACATGGGCAGACGTGGACTCTGACCACAATCTATTGGTTATGAACTGCAGATTAAAACTGAAGAAACTGCAAAGAGGTGGGAATTTAAGGAAATGGGACCTGGATAAACTGACTAAACAAGAGGTTGTACAGAGTTTCAGGGAGAGCATAAGGGAACGACTGACACAAACGGAGGGAAGAAAGACAGTAGAAGAAGAATGGGTAGCTTTGAGGGATGAAATAGTGAAGGCAGCAGAGGATCAAGTAGGTAAAAAGACGACAGTTAGTAAAAATCCTTGGGTAACAGAAGAAATATTGAATTTAATTGATGAAAGGATAAAATATAAAAATGCAGTAAATGAAGCAGGCAAAAAGGAATACAAACGTCTCAAAAATGAGATCGACAGGAAGTGCGAAATGGCTAAACAGAGATGGCTAGCGGACAAATGTAAGGATCTAGAGGCATATCTCACTAGAGGTAAGATAGATACTGCCTACAGGAAAATTAAAGAGACCTTTGGAGAAAAGAGAACCACTTGTATGAATGTCAAGAGCTCAGATGGAAACCCAGTTCTAAGCAAAGAAGGGAAAGCAGAAAGGTGGAAGGAGTATGTAGAGGGTCTATACAAGGGCGATGAACTTGAGGACAATATTATCGAAATGGAAGAGAATCAAGATGAAGATGAAATGGGAGATGTGATACTGCGTGAAGAATTTGACAGAGCACTGAAAGGCCTAAGTCGAAACAAGGCCCCGGGAGTAGACAACGTTCCATTAGAACTACTGATAGCCTTGGGAGAGCCAACCCTGACAAAACTCTACCATCTGGTGAGCAAGATATTTCAGACAGGCGAAATACCCTCCGACTTCAAGAAGAATATAATAATTCTAATCCCAAAGAAAGCAGGTGTTGGCAGATGCGAAAATTCCCGAACTATCAGTTTAGTAAGTCACGGCTGTAAAACACTAACCCGAATTTTTTACATACGAATGGAAAAATTGGTAGAAGTCGACCTCGGGGATCAGTTTGGATTCCGTAGAAATATTGGAACATGTGAGGCAATACTGACCCTACGACTTATCTTAGAAGATAGATTAAGGAAAGTAAAACCTACGTTTCTAGCAACGGAATGGACAGTGTCTTGAAAGGAGGATATAAGATGAACACCAACAAAAGCAAAACGAAGATAACGGAATGTAATCGAATTAAGTCGGGCGATGCTAAGACAATTACACTTAGAGAAAGCTGTTGACAACGTTGACTGGGATACTCTCTTTCAAATTCTAAAGGTGCAGGGGTAAAATACAGAGAGCGAAAGGCTATTTACAATTTGTACAGAAACCAGACGGCAGTTATAAGAGTCGAGGGGCATGAAAGGGAAGCAGTGGTTGGGAAAGGAGTAAGACAGGGTTGTAGCCTATCTGCGATGTTATTCAATCTGTATATTGAGCAAGCAGTAAAGGAAACAAAAGAAAAATTCGGAGTAGGTATTAAAATCCATGGAGAAGAAATAAAAACCTTGAGGTTCGCCGATGACATTGTAATTCTGTCAGAGACAGCAAAGGACTTGAAAGAGAAGTTGAACGGAATGGACAGTGTCTTGAAAGCAGGATATAAGGTGAACATCAACAAAAGCAAAACTAGGATAATGGAAAGTAGTCGGGTGAGGCTGAGGGAATTAGATTAGGAACTGAGACACTTAAAGTAGTAAATGAGGTTTGCTATTTGGGGACCAAATTAACTGATGATGGTCGAAGTACAGAGGATATAAAACGTAGACTGTCAATGGCAAGGAAAATGTTTCTGAGGAAGAGAAATTTGATAACATCGAGTATAGATTTAAGTGTCAGGAAGTCGTTTCTGAAAATACTTGTATGAAGTGTAGCCATTTATGGAAGTGAAACATGGACGATAAATAGCTTGGACAAGAAGAGAATAGAAGCTATCGAAATGTGGTGCTACAGAAAAATGCTGCAGATTAGATGGGCAGTTCACATAACTAATGAGGAGGTATTGAATAGAATTGGGGAGAAGAGAAGTTTGTGGTACAACTTGACTAGAAGATGAGAACGGTTGGTAGGACATGTTCCGGGGCATCAAGGGATCACCAAATTAGTACTGGAGGGCTGCGTGGAGGGTAAAAATCGTAGAGGGAGACCAAGAGATGAATACACTAAGCAGATTCGAAAGGATATAGGTTGCAGTAGGTGAAGTAGCTTGCACAGGATAGAGTAGCACGGAGAGCTACATCAAACCAGTCACTGGACTGAAGACCACAACAACAATAGCAACATGGAACCACTGCAATGCCTCTACTGTAAGAACGTGAGCCAATGGAAGCCGCAGAGCACAGTTTTAAACCGCTGCTATAGACCACATTCTTCTTTAAATGAAGCGTTATGGCATACATTTTAGGCAATAGCTATCGAGTGTGCTGCTCTAAAACTAAAGTGGTAAACACAAATGAATTAATGACTTTATCTGTTGTCGGCATTGATTAAATCAATGGGGAAAGCTCATAATTTGTACCGGACTGGTATTCCAAACCGGGTCATCTACACTTAAGTGATCATTGACCATCCTCGCCTTCATTTTATATATATAGTCTGTTCTTTGCGTCATGTGGGGGTGCACGTCGCGCTCGAACTCGTACGGGTCTCGACGAAATGCGGCGAGTAATGAGGATAATGGGCAAGGGGGCACTACATCAGTAGCGGGTGGATAAGCTGAGAATTTGGGCCTGACGTGAGGCGTGCTGTGGTACTCCACACAGGTGCAATAACCAGTGTGCCCAGATTGTGCAACGTCCAGCGCATCTGCCTAGTAAGTCACATGGGCTTGTAACGGGCGGAGGACGGTGTCTGAGGAGACACGGTCGCCAGTGACCCCCGCCCGGTGCGTACCAAAGACCTTGTAAAAAATAACTAGACTCACTGATGGCGCTGCAGTCGCGGGATATTTGAACCTTCGGCTGGACGCCATTATAGTGGTTGTAGTCTAATGTGCTGTGTAGTACTGTTGTTTATGAAGACCCTGATTCAACGTTGTATATTTGTTGGGGCGTACATACAGTATTTGTTACTCGTAATTATACTGTCTGTACGTTCCAATCAAAAGAAGTACAATGGTGAAGAGTTGTGCAGCGATTAATTGTACAAATAAATTCGAGAAAGGAACGAATATTACATTTCGCAGGTATGTGGATATTTTAAGTTGTTTCGTATGTCAGTGCACTTGCTTAATAAATGTTTTTGTAATACGGTATTAGCATAATGTCTGTGCATCTTTTTGCAGGTTTCCTTTCTCAAAACCACAGCTGTTACAAAAATGGTTACACGCTGTCAGGAGGCAAGATTTCCGACCGACAGAATACCATTTTATATGTTCTGATCGTTTTGAAGAAAGTTGGCTGATCGGTAGTGTTTTCATGGTCTAGGTTAGGTTGAAACTTGATAATTTGGTCGTGAGTTGCCAAAGCACTATGCCATATATAACGCACTTCTCGTCATAGAATCTAAAGCAAGATAGAGACAGAAAATATCTATTAATATAGTGGGCAAATCTTCTAGTATTTTGATGCATTTTGCGTACATCTATCGTAATTGAACTACAAAAAATGCTAGGGGTCCAGTACATAACTTTTAGCTACGGCAGATTCCATGTAGTACGTAAGATAAATTCATAAACAGTGACTAGTTGCTGTTTGTTCATAAATTAAAAAGTATATTGTAGTAACGTATTTAAATTAGGCATTACGTTTGTGACCTAACTCAAGGGGAGGCATTTTATAACCAAAAGCGATGTATAAACATTCGAACTCCGCGCGTCAGTTTACCGCTCTAATGGCCGCCGCCCAGCTATTCAATTTGTCCGCTCTTCACAGTCGACCACTCGTGCGGTTGTGGGGGCCTGGTGCGTACGTTGCCGTCAGTGCTGGTCTGCTAAGCGCAACACCTGCCGCTGCCTTGTCGAGTTCTACATTGCACCGTCCGTCGTCTTCGTGATGTACTCGTATGCCATACGCTTCCCATCATAAACATCCAATCTTCGTTGCATCCACTTCCTTTTTGACTTTCTTGTGCACTGTATCACACCATCTTTCGCTCACTGCGGTACTCTGTCCTCTGTCAGAATTACTCTCGAACCTTCTACAAATTTTACACTCTCTGATGCAAAAAAGGCACACCACGAAGAAATTAGCCGAATGGGACGGAAATCGGTAGATGTGACACACATATACAGACAAACAATTGAGTATACTTTCATAAAAATCGGACGATTTATTCGAGAGAAAAAGCTTCACACATTGAGCAAGTCAATAACACGTTGTTCCATTCTTGGCCTTATTCAAGCAGTTCGGCTCGGCATTGATTGATAGAGTTGTTGGGTGTCCTCATGCGTGATATCATGCCAAATTACGTCTAACTGGAGCGTTAAATAGTTAAAATCCCGAGAAGGTGGGAGGGTCCTGTCCGTAACGCTCCAAATAACGCTCCAAACGTAAGCAATTGGGGAGAGACACGGCGGCCTTGCTGGCGAAGACAGGGTTTGGTAAGCACGAAGACAAGGAACACCAACTCTCGCCGTGTACGGGTGAGTATTATCTTGTTTGAGTGTAAGCCCAGGATGGCATGCCAAGACGGGCAACAAAACGGGACGTAGAATATCGTCGACAAACCACTGTGTCGGACAGGCGACGCGATGAGAACCAGAGGGGTCCGTCTATGAAAACAAATGGCATCCCACACTACCAGTCCCGGTTGTAGGGCCGCATGGCCGGCGACGGTCAGCTGGGTATCCCACCGCTGTATGGGACGTCTCCAGACACGTCTTGCTTGGTCATCGGGGCTCAGTTGGAAGCGGGACTCGTCACTGAAGAGAATTCTACTCCAGTCAATAAGATACGGAGCCAAACCTGACTGTTGTCCGCCATACGGCCCAATAAGCACGTATGGGTTGCCGTTTCTTCTCATAGCAGGGCCCCATTGGTTGTCATCAACAGCACCCGTACAGCACAGCACAGCGCTAGATCGACGATATTCTACGCCCTATTTTTTTTTTTTTTTTTTTTTTTTTTTTGCAGCTTATGGCAAGCCATCCTGGGCTTACTTTCCACCAAGATAATGCCCACCTGCACACGGCGAGAGTTTTTACTGCTTGTCTTCGTCCTTACTTTACCTTGGCCAACAAGGTCACCGCATCTCTCCTCAACTGAGAACGTTAGCAGCATTGTGGCAGGTTCCTCCAACCAGCTCAGGGTTTTGACTATGAATCAATGCCAAGCCAAATAACTCCTTGCATAAGGACCAGAGGTGGCGGAACACGCTATTGACTTGCTCGCTTTGTGACGCTCTTTCTCTTGAATTAATCATCCATTTTTTTCTGAAATTGTAATCATTTGCTTGTCCGTACAAGCAGATCACATCTACTGATTTCCGTGCCATTTGAATAATTCTTTCGTGGTGGGACCCACTCACCGCGCGGCCAACTTCTCTTCTTCTGCAGTACTAACACGCCTCCCGTATTAGAAAACGGGTAATGTTTCTCGATTCTAAGAGCTGTAGGGAAACCAGTCGCACTACATGTACACTACTGGCCATTAAAATTGCTACACCACGAAGATGACGTGCTACAGGCGCGAAATTTAACCGACGGGAAGAAGATGCTGTGATATGCAAATGATTAGCTTTTCCAGAACATTCACACAAGGTTGGCGCCGGTGGCGACACCTTCAACGTGCTGATATGAGGAAAGTTTCCTACCGATTTCTCATACACAACCATCAGTTGACCAGCGTTGCCTGGTGAAACGTCGTTCTGATGCCTCGTGTAAGGAGGAGAAATGCGTACCATCACGTTTCCGACTTTGATAAGGTCGGATTGTAGCCTATCGCGATTGCGGTTCATCGCATAGCGACATTGCTGCTCGCGTTGGTCGAGATCCAATGACTATTAGCAGAATATGGAATTGGTGGGTGCAGGAGGGTAATACGGAACGCCGTGCTGAATCCCAACGGCCTCGTATCACTAGCAGTCGAGATGAGAGGCATTTTATCCGCATGGCTGTAACGGATCGTGCAGCCACGTCTCGATCCCTGAGTCAACAGATGAGGATGTTTGCAAGACAATAAACATCTGCACGAACAGTTCGACGACGTTTGCAGCAGCATGGACTATCAGCTCGGACACCATGGCTGCGGTTACCCTTGACGCTGCATCACAGACAGGAGCGCCTGCGATGGTGTACTCAACGACGAACCTGGGTGCACGAATGGCAAAACGTCATTTTTTCGGATGAATCCAGGTTCTGTTTACAGCATTATGATCGTCGCATCCGTGTTTGGCGACATCGCGGTGAACGCACATTGGAAGCGTGTATTCGTCATCAAAAATGGCTCTGAGCACTATGCGACTCAACTTCTGAGGTCATCAGTGGCCTAGAACTTAGAACTAATTAAACCTAACTAACCTAAGGACATCACACACATGCATGCCCTAGGCAGGATTCGAACCTGCGACCGTAGCGGTCACGCGGTTCCAGACTGAAGCGCCTTTAACCGCACGGCCACACCGGCCGGCCATTCGTCATCGCCATACTGGCGTATCACCCGGCGTGATGGTATGGGGTGCCATTGGTTACACGTCTCGGTCGCCTCTTGTTCGCATTGACGGCACTTTGAACAGTGGACGTTACATTTCAGATGTGTTACGACCCGTGGCTCTACCCTTCATTCAATTCCTGTGAAACCCTACATTTCAGCAGGATAATGCACGACCGCATGTCGCAGGTCCTGTAAGGGCATGTCTGGGTACAGAAAGGATACAGACAGGATGCTTACGTACGTGCCACCTGTCAGAGTCGTATCTATACGTATCTGGGGTCCCATACCACTCCAACCGCACATGCACCACACCATTACAGCGCCTCCACCACCTTGAACAGTCCCCTGCCTAGATGCAGGGTCCATGGATTCATGAGATTGTCTGCATACCTGTACACGTCCATCTGCTCGATACAATTTGAAACGAGACTCGTCCGACCAGGCAACATGTTTCCACTCATCAACAGTCTTATGTCAGAGCTGTGCCGTACCGTACTCTGCCTGTTTACACATCTCTGTATCTGAATTCGTAAGCTGATACCAGTTCCTTTGGTGCTACAGTATATAATTAAGGCGATGACGGCCAACGATCCCTTCAGTGCAGATGCAAACCTAGGTCGAACTCTTGCAGGAATCAACGAGATGCTGCGAGTAATGAGGCTGATGAACAGGGGCACCACATTAGCAGTGTGTGGTATAAGCTGAGAATTTCAGTCTGACAGGAGGCATGCGAGAGTATTCCATGTGGTTGTAGTGGCTGTTGTGTCTGAATGGCGTAGTGGTCAGTGTATCTGCCTAACAAGCAGGAGACTCTGGTTCGGCACAAATTTTCAACTTGTCCCATTGTATAAATCAATGCCCACTGACAGCTAATGTCTTTAATTCCTTTTTGTTTTGGTTCTGGAGAATGTCTTGAACAGTTGATTTCGAGGTGTTGCTCCATTGCTGTTTGTAAACAACAACGATGATATATTACAGCTACGCTTCGACTGCCCATAACTGGGTGGTCGAATGTACGCCTGTTGGTCACAGCTGTTAGTTCAGACTGCCAGTATAGTTAACTGCGGTGACGTCGGTTATATGCCAGGAGTGAAGTCAATCTCGGGACTTTTTGGACGGACACAGTGTATGCATACGCCTGCAGGTGCACACAGCACCACCGGCCGCGTTGGTTAATCTGTAGGCTGAGGCACGTTGGCCCTGGAGGTAGCGATGCCAGCAGCTTAAGAACTGTCCTTTGTGTGGCCGATCCGATGCAGTGGTGCGCACTTCAGCGACACGAAATGGCTGGCTCAGCTTAAGGCCAAGACCCACGCCACAGAGCGACATGCCTGTGCTCAGGTCTTTACTACAGCCCCGTGATCCTTGCTGACCTTCTATCGCTCTGTGAACGTCATGGCGACGCGCTGTCCCAAAGCACGAAACGTGCCGCGTGATGGCAGTCTCTGAAACACATGCACCGAGTCAAAGCAAGCTGACCAGTTGGCGAAACGACAGTGCGGCATGGTGATGGGCAGTGGGCGTGGCTTCTCATTAACACTTTTCTAGGCTGATTGGTGCTGTCTCACTTATCACTCTTATGAGATACATAAACGAAGTGAAGCGTTGACGCTGCGTGTTTTCGATGACATGCTACTATCGTGAGTGATGTAACAGACAGACATTTAACACAGAAGTAACCCTATACATATTATTACTAATAATCACGGTACAAAACTATTAATATATATACTATTGACATCATGTAATGTTTTATTCGATACATTGTATCTTTTATTATGTTATCTTAAATTTACGTTTAAATTATTCATCTAAAAATATCTAGAACAAATAAATGTCCCATCAAAGTTAGTAACGCCATTTTACTTACAAAAATACTACAGTTCGAAGTTTTATGTATAAGGCTCCCACTTTTGTAAACGAAATTTTTTTAATCCAGAATAATAATGGTTTTCTCAGGTAGTGCAACTCTGAAAAAATTAAGGAGTAGAAAATTCTCGAAAAAATACTTAACAAGGTCGAGTCCGATAATTCAGATTGTAAACAGTTCAGTACATAACGATCTTCAAGATGGTTCATAAAATAACTAGCTGCACCAAATAATGTGGCTACAGAATTGAAACGTCTTTAAGTGATACTAATTAAAATAATTAAGTATCTTAGAAGAAATTTGCATATTTGTACTGTAACTGTTAAACACATTTGTTTTACAAAAAATTTAGTATAGAAAAACTTTATAAATGCAAAAGCGATTACTTGAAAACATATTTATACTTCTTCTTGACCTTGATGTCTCATGCCAAGTTATTTGTATTCATCCTTTTTCATTGTAATTAACATAATGTTTATTCCCTTAATACTTAAAACTGTCGTAGTATTGTTTAAGGGACTACAGCTGTGTCCACAGACATCAGTAGATCAGTTAGTCACTAGGCCAGTGAGTTCTAGACAGCTTAAGTTTTCAGAGTTTCTAGATTTTTTATTAATGTTTGTTAATGAAAAGTTATGAAGTGTCAAATGAATCGCTAATGCTAAGAGACAATTATGATTGTGGGAAAGTCATTTATACACTGAGACAAATACAAAACGATACACCACGAAGGAATTATCCGAATGGGACGGAAGGGGTAGGTGTGATGTACATGTGCACATAAACAAATGATTACAGTTTCAGACTATTTGTATGCTTTATTCAAGAGAAGAGCTTCACAAAATGAGCAAGTCAATAACGCATTGGTCCACTTCTGGCCATTATGCAAGCAGTTATTCAGTTTGGCATTGCTTGACAGAACTGTTGGATGTCGTCCTGTGAGATATTGTGACAAATTATGTCCAATTGGCGCATTAGATCGTCAAAACCCCTAGCACGTTGGAGGGCCCTGCCCATAATATTCAGAAGTTCTCAACTGGGTGGAGATCCGGCATCTTTGCTGGGCAAGGTATAGACATGGGGCTCGTTCCGAAGCGGGTCTCATCTTTGAAGACGATGCTACTCCAGTCAGTGTGGTGACAGGCCGCAGATGTGTCTAAAGAAACCCTTGGATAGTGGTGGGATACCAACCTAACTGTCGCCCGCCGTACGGCCCGAAAACTAGAAGAGATGGTCCGGAGAGGGGGTTGTACCTTTCATACCAAGACCCCTGTCGTTGTCGTGTATGGCACCCATACAGCACAGGTCCGTAGCTCCTGGTCTAGCGGCTAGCGTTGCTGCCTCTGCACCACAGGGTCCCAGGTTCGATTTCCGGCCGGGTTGGGGATTTTCTATGCCCATGGACGGGGTGTTTGTGTTGTCCCCATCATTACATCACCATCATTCGTGACAGCGGTTAGACTGGACTGTGTAAAAATTTGGACTTTGTATGGGCGCTGATGACCGCACAGTTGAGCGCCCCCCAAACCAATCATCATCGTCATACAGCACAGCGGTGCGTTGACTGTATTCTGCACCCCGTTTTGTTGTTCTTCATTACAAACCGTCGTGGGCGTACATTTCAACAAGCTAATGCCTGCCCGCCGAGTGCGACAGTTTCTACTGCTTGCCCTTGTGCTTGCCACCAAGGTCGCCACATCTCACCCCAATTGAGAACGTTTGGGCTGTTATGGACAGGGTCCTCCAATGAGCTCGGGACTCTGACGATCTAACGCGTCAGTTGGATAGAATTTGGCGCAGTATTCCTCAGGGGGACATCCACCAATTCTCTCTTCAGGCTGAATAAGTGCTTGCATAAGGACCAAAGATGGACCAAGTTATTGACTTGCTCAGCTTGTGAAGGTCTTTTTCTTGAACGGATCTTCCAGCTTTTACTGAAATTGTGATCCTTTTTTTTGTCTGTACATGTACAGGGTGTTTCAAAAATGGCCGGTATATTTGAAACGGCAATAAAAACTAAACGAGCAGCGATAGAAATACACCGTTTGTTGCAATATGCTTGGGACAACAGTACATTTTCAGGCGGACAAACTTTCGAAATTACAGTAGTTACAATTTTCAACAACAGATGGCGCTGCAAGTGATGTGAAAGATATAGAAGACAACGCAGTCTGTGGGTACACCATTCTGTACGTCGTCTTTCTGCTGTAAGCGTGTGCTGTTCACAACGTGCAAGTGTGCTGTAGACAACATGGTTTATTCCTTAGAACAGAGGATTTTTCTGGTGTTGGAATTCCACCGCCTAGAACACAGTGTTGTTGCAACAAGACGAAGTTTTCAACGGAGGTTTAATGTAACCAAAGTACCGAAAAGCGATACAATAAAGGATCTGTTTGAAAAATTTCAACGGACTGGGAACGTGACGGATGAACGTGCTGGAAAGGTAGGGCGACCGCGTACGGCAACCACAGAGGGCAACGCGCAGCTAGTGCAGCAGGTGATCCGACAGCGGCCTCGGGTTTCCGTTCGCCGTGTTGCAGCTGCGGTCCAAATGACGCCAACGTCCACGTATCGTCTCATGCGCCAGAGTTTACACCTCTATCCATACAAAATTCAAACGCGGCAACCCCTCAGCGCCGCAACCATTGCTGCACGAGAGACATTCGCTAACGATATAGTGCACAGGATTGATGACGGCGATATGCATGTGGGCAGCATTTGGTTTACTGACGAAGCTTATTTTTACCTGGACGGCTTCGTCAATAAACAGAACTGGCGCATATGGGGAACCGAAAAGCCCCATGTTGCAGTCCCATCATCCCTGCATCCTCAAGAAGTACTGGTCTGGGCCGCCATTTCTTCCAAAGGAATCATTGGCCCATTTTTCAGATCCGAAACGATTACTGCATCACGCTATCTGGACATTCTTCGTGAATTTGTGGCGGTACAAACTGCCTTAGACGACACTGCGAACACCTCGTGGTTTATGCAAGATGGTGCCCGGCCACATCGCACGGCCGACGTCTTTAATTTCCTGAATGAATATTTCGATGATCGTGTGATTGCTTTGGGCTATCCGAAACATACAGGAGGCGGCGTGGATTGGCCTCCCTATTCGCCAGACATGAACCCCTGTGACTTCTTTCTGTGGGGACACTTGAAAGACCAGGTGTACCGCCAGAATCCAGAAACAATTGAACAGCTGAAGCGGTACATCTCATCTGCATGTGAAGCCATTCCGCCAGACACGTTGTCAAAGGTTTCGGGTAATTTCATTCAGAGACTACGCCATATTATTGCTACGCATGGTGGATATGTGGAAAATATCGTACTATAGAGTTTCCCAGACCGCAGCGCCATCTGTTGTTGAAAATTGTAACTACTGTAATTTCGAAAGTTTGTCTGCCTGAAAATGTACTGTTGTCCCAAGCATATTGCAACAAACGGTGTATTTCTATCGCTGCTCGTTTAGTTTGTATTGCCGTTTCAAATATACCGGTCATTTTTGAAACACCCTGTACATCACACCTACCGATTTTCGTCCCATAAGGATAATTCCTCCGTGGTGCGGTTTTTTTTTCGCTTAGAGTTGTAGTGATACATCCCATTCCTTGAATGAGAGGTATCACGTACTTAAATACATATGTCAGAAAAAAAGATGTTCGTGACAGTAGTCGGTGAGCACCCAACTGTTGGGAGGTGTTTTAAATCGTACTTGCTGATACCAGAGCTAACGAGCCAGTGACTGAACGGAAGTGGGCAGCAGTCAGACGGTCCCACCTGCTGAGGTGGAGACAGGAGTTCCATGGAGCGTCCGGTGCAGAAGAAAGAGCTCCATGAAAACTAAGAACGCGAAGTGTCGAAGATAATGAATGTCTTGTAATTGTTAATTATCAAGTTGAATATCAGATCTGTTATGGACGCAGTAGCTTTATCAGCAGTCTGTAAGTAGGCGGAGTCTGAGCCGAGCTGGAGGAAGAACTCACACGAATTCAGGGCACAGACTAGCCGGACCCTGATTAATAATAGTTAACGGCGACCGAATATTCAATAAGCAACATTCATTGTATATAAAAGAGTGTTCAGATGACAACTTAGTTAAGTGTTTGGTGCATAAAGTGAAGTATAACAAACCTCCATGCAGCCCAAGCCAACCTGTCATGGTCGCCACGTGGAGTGTTCAGGTTGGCTTGGGCTGCATGAAGATTTGTTATACTTCACCTTATGCACCAAACACTTAACTAAGTTGCCATCTGAACACTCTTTTATATACAATGAATGTTGCGTACTGATTATTCGGTCGCCATTATTATTAATCAGGGTGCAGCTAGTCTGTGACCTGAATCCATGTGCCTTCTTCCTCCAACTTGGCTCAGACTTACAGGCCGCAGATAAAGCTGCTGGAAATTAACTTATCTTTCTCATTCAGTCTACCAGACAAATAAGAAGCGAGACTGAATTCACCTTCTTATGTTATCTTCAAAATTACAACGCAGTGCATAAAAAATGAGGACAGTTACCAAGTTGAATACTGACTCTCTACACTACCTACATAAAAGTTCTGATATTCCACTTGATAGTTAACAATTACCATACATTTATTATCTTTGACATTTCGCGTTCTTAGATTTCATGGAGATCTTTCTTCCGCGCCGCCCTCTCCATGGAACACCTATCTCCTCCTCAGTAGGTGACTTCTAGCCACTTCCGTACAGTCACTGGATCGTTAGTTCTAGTATCAGCAACTACGATTTGAAACACCTCCCAGCAGTGGGGCCCCCAAGACTTATCGACTACTTTAACACGAACATCTTTTGTCTGACATATGCACTGAAGGACGTGATACCTCTCATTCAAGGAATGGGACGTATCACTACAGTGTCTTAGTGTGTGTTAAGACAAAATGCAACGCAACTGCCGGCATCTGCGACCGAGCGGTTCTAGGCGCTTCAGTCCGGAACCGCGCTGCTGCTACAGTTGCAGGTTTCATTCATTCATTTATTTATTGGTCCATTTGATTCATTACATACTTAAACGGTACATTCAATATAGGACACGTCAAAATTGCGAAAGGAGCAGAAACACACACACACACAAATACACACACAGCGAGAGAAAGAGAGAGAGAGAGAGAGCATGACAAAATTAATTACAGATAACAATCATAAATTACAAGTGACAAATATAGCAATTTGAATTTAACCATAATCATTGTTTACAAGGCTATATTTGTAATTTAAAAATTCTTTTACACAGTAAAAACATTTTTCCGCTAGAAATGACTTAAGATTATGTTTTAGAATTTTTTTATGTTGCTGCGATTGTAAATCACTGGGTAGGCTGTTATATAGCTGAACTGTCATCTGTGATACACTTTTTTGGTACAGTGCTGTTCTACACTGTCACATGTGTTTCTTGTGTTGTGACTGTGTATATGCTTATTTTGTTGAAGGTGTCCATTTGCGAACAGGATACACTCATATATGTAAAGGTTCGGGCATGGATATGTGTGATGTCCTTAGGTTAGTTAGGTTTAATTAGTTCTAAGTCTAGGGGACTGATGGCCTCAGATTTTAAGTCCCATAGTGCTTAGAGCCATTTGAACCATTTTGACCAACGCAAATCGAAGAGATTAACCGCTCCAACGGAATAGAATGCGTTAAACTTATAGTTAATAATAAACATCTCTAACTGATTAGTTAAGCATTGATGTTTTCAGCGAAATGTTTCCTGGTGTAAAAGGCTTTATCTGGTAGCTTTCAAGTACTCGTAAAACAATTTTGAGTATAATGAAAAATAAAAAATCTGAATTGTGTACTGTATGAAAGTATGACAACATTACAAGGCAGTAATTAAGGACAGAGGCGGCGCTACAAGCTATTAGCGTGATGTCTCCTAGGACGTGACAAACGTTTAGTCCATTTAACGATATTGTGAAAATGCTGAGTCGCATATAGGCACAACAAAAAGACTGTCATTAATAATAGCTTTCGGCCAGTAAGGCCTTCGTCAGATTTAGATGGCAAACACACACATACACACTCACGCAAACACAACTCACAATCCAGAATGAGATTTTCACTCTGCAGCGGAGTGTGCGCTGATATGAAACTTCCTTGCAGATTAAAACTGTGTGCTGGACCGAGACTCGAACTCGGGACCTTTGCCTTTCGCGGGCAAGTGCTCTACCAACTGAGCTACCCAGGCACGACTCACGCCCCGTCCTCACAGCTTTACTTCTGCCAATACCTTGTCTCCTACCTTCCAAACTTTACAGAAGCTCTCATGGGTACCTTGCAGAACTAGCACTCCTGAAAGGATGGATATTGCGGAGACATGGCTTAGCCACAGCCTGGGGGATGTTTCCAGAATGAGATTTTCACTCTGCAGCGGAGTGTGCGCTGATATGAAACTTTCTGGCAGATAAAAACTGTGTGCCGGACCGAGACTCGAACTCGAGACCTTTGCCTTTCGTGGGCAAGTGCTCTCCCAACTGAGATACCCAAGCACGACTCAGGCCCCGTCCTCACAGCTTTACTTCTGCCAGTACCTCGTCTCCTACCTTCCAAACTTTACAGAAGCTCTCCTGGGTACCTTGCAGAACTAGCACTCCTGAAAGGATGGATATTGCGGAGACATGGCTTAGCCACAGCCTGGGGGATGTTTCCAGAATGAGATTTTCACTCTGCAGCGGAGTGTGCGCTGATATGAAACTTCCTGGCAGATTAAAACTGTGTGCCGGACCGAGACTCGAACTCTGGACCTTTGCCTTTCGCGGGCAAGTGCTCTACCAACTTTTTTTAAAATTTTGTTCGATATAGTTCGTTGCGTTTGGTCTGGGCGGACGTCACAAGACATCCGTTGAAGTTGATCATTGATTCCTTGACTCAGTTTTTTTATTACAGAGAGCACGCAGCCCTCTGACCGAACACGCTGAGCTACCGTGCCGGTTCCAACTGAGCTACCCAAGCACGACTCACGCCCCGTCCTCGCAGCTTTACTTCTGCCAATACCTTGTCTCCTACCTTCCAAATTTTACAGAAGCTCTTCTGCGAAACTTGCAGAGTGAAAATCTCATTCTAGAAGCATCCCCCAGGCTGTGGCTAAACTATGTCTCCGCAATATCCTTTCTTTCAGGAGTGCTAGTTCTGCAAGGTTCGCAGAAGAGCTTCTGTAAAGTTTGGAAGGTAGGAGACGAGGTACTGGCAGAAGTAAAGCTGTGAGAACGGGGCGTGAGTCGTGCTTGGGTAGCTCAGTTGGTAGAGCGAAAGGCAAAGGTCCCGAGTTCGAGTCTCGGTCCGGCACACAATTTTAATGTGCCAGGAAGTTTCACAACTCACAATATTGTTACATTCCATCCTGGATTTTCCACTGTTTGATTTTTGTCCATTTAAGTTGTTCCTCGGCCTCCGTAAGCCAGGAGGGCTGGGAGAGAGAGAGAAAGAGAGAGACTGCAGGCTGACCTGTTGTCGGGCAGCCAATGGAGCAGCAGGAAGACGAATGCCTTGGAGTAGGGCCCCCGCCGCCACACGCCGCTCTGCTCCAGCTGCAGCGCGTCCGTCACGTCGAGGCGCTCGTACGCCACGACGCCGGGCAGCGAGTTGTTGGCCTGCGCGTAGCGCAGCATCTCGGCGCTGAGGTCGCACGCCACGATCTTGGTACCACGCGGCAGCCACGGCGCCAACACCTGCACACAGGTCCGGCCCTCCGCGTTAAACGTAACACAGCGGTTGGCGTCGTTACGTGCAAAACGACGTCTCAGTCAGCTGACGCGTCAAGATCCGTCCAGCCTTACACTCAGGGCACAGCGGGACTATTCCACTCATTTCAGCCGTAAGCCCCATTTGTATGTATGTATTGATCTGGGGCCCTAGAAACGACGGAGAGGCTTCGTCCCCGCCGTACCCCTCAGTGCTACACAACCCCACAACAGGCTACAGCAGTCCACTCACCGTACCGCCACCCACACCTTTTTTTTTCTTTATTGTAATTTTTATCACCTTACACAAGGCGGGCTGTCAGCAGCTGAGTACGCCGCTCTTCAGCCTTGAGATTTACAATAAAATAGAGGGGACACAGAGAATACAATCAAAAATGGTGGGCATAACAATGTAGACACCAAAAAACAAAAAAAACACAGAGCCGTTCACGCCTGACGAAAAAAGATCACTGACACTAGTTGACACGGCGCACAAAACACGGACGGCTGCGACGGAACACGTGAACAGAGGAGGCGTAACGACGAAAGAACACTAAACACAGACGAAGGCACACACACGAGACACTGATGGCGACGATCTCCGGCGCGCGAATGTTCACAGAACGTGTGCGAGTCCGGGGACCTGCCAAGAGAGGAGGAGGAGGAGGGGGAGTGGGAGAGGGAGAGCAGAGATGCCATGGGCAGGGGAGAGGGGGGAGGGGGGAGGGGGGAGGGGAAGCCCGGGGGAAGAGGGGTGGAGGACGGGGGACGGGGGAAAAAGGAAAGAGAAGGGAGAGAGGGTGCCTAAAGGAAAGGAAACAGGGAGTGGGGGGGAGGATCAAAGTTGACCGCCCCATACCGGACCCAGGGTTATTGTGAAGTTCGGCCCCCAGTGGACCCCCCGGGAACGTCTCATTCCAGATGAGTGTTACCCCAATGTTTGCGTGATAGAGTAATTATGGTTTACGCGTACGAGGAGACAGTGTTTGCGCAGCAATCGCAGACATAGTGTGACTGAGGCGGAATAAGGGAAACCAGCCCACATTCGCCGAGGCAGATGGAAAACCGCCTTAAGAACCATCCACAGGCTGGCCGGCACACCGGACCTCGACACTAATCCGCCGGGAGGATTCGTGCCGGGGACCGGCGCGCTTTCCCGCTCGGGAAGCAGTGATTTAGATCGCACGGCTAGCTGGGCGAGCCAAACCCCATATAATACAACATGAAATTTTTAAAAAAATCTGCCAACGTCATACAATTACGGTATGTTGATTGTGAATACATTCCAGTATATAAGAGCTCGAAATTCCTTTACACGAGCAAAGTATTAAACAAAAATCCAAAGAAGGCAGAAATGACAGTATATAAAAAATGGTGGGGCTATTCTACGTATCAAGAGGCTACTTCATCCAGTGTATTTAATTGTCAAAATCTCAGGCATTTACCATAAGCAAACAATTTTCGTCCTTTTTGCAGCTACGCACACTTGGTGAAACCAAGTTTCATTGCTGGCAGTTTATTAAGACAAGCTGCCTACAACACTCGTTACTGCTTGTTTCATATTTTCCTCGGACCATGAAGCACTTGGCTTTTCCCTCTTCGTATGTACTGATCATCTGAAAACAATCCAAGATAATGTGTTTTCTAGAATTTCACAGTGAAATATCAATTAAACTAATAATTTGACTGATCGGAAATAACCACACGTTTACGGGGCGAAATATCCCGATATGCAGACATTTCCAAATACGTGGCAAATCACACCTTTGTATTCCAGCAATAGATACACACACAGTGTAACCTGTGTTCTTCAGAACACCGTTACTGCAACCATATGCGATGACAAAGAGACCCTGGCACACACTGAAGCCTCTGTGAGGAACTAGTGCACTACTGCAAAATTTATTTCAGGAGGATTAGCCCCGTGAGTGTATTAGCCCCACTGTACCATAATTATAACGCATTCTTTTTGTTTAAAAATGCTCAATAATTATACCGCCACGTTCTATTCTTTTTCCGGTCAAGGGTGCTCTTTCTTCGCCCTTGTGTGGAGACAACAGTTCTCAGAGATTTACCTTGCGTAATTTTGACCATAAATTTCGAGAATTTTAACTAAAAAAGACGCGTTTTACTTTTCAAACTTAGCGAAAGCAACCACGCCAGAATTTTTGGCAACAAACGTAAAAGAGCATATAAGAGGAAAATTCCCGAAAATATATCCGTAAATAATTAAGGAAATGGCTACAGTTATGCTCAGTTACAACTGAAAGCGGTAAATAACTCATATTTGGTAGTGAGAAAGTCGTAATATGACGTCTTCTTGAATGTAAACAAAGTTTACCTAGTTGAGAGCTGTAGAAATCAAACTTTCCGCCGGTAGCGTGCCTTGCATCGATAGCAAGGAAGCAGCTTTGCTACGATTGGTCGGCGCCCGGAATTTAATGGCGAACGCCGCAACTTAAGCGGGCTGGCACATACGACACTAACGCAAGGGCTTTCTATGAGAGCTCTTCCAGATCTGGAAATAACTTTATCCACTCCTTAGGTCGGTATGACATGTCCTACGACAAGCACAAACGTCCTATGACGATCTTCGACGACTAAGCTATGCGTCAAGTGTTCAGTGAATTCGAAAGTAAAATTCTATGTACCGACTTGACAGAAAATCCTAGGAAGTTCTGGTCTTACGTTAAATCAGTAAGTGGTTCGAAACAGCATATCCAGACACTCTGGGATGATAATGGCATTGAAACAGAGGATGACACGCGTAAAGCTGAAATACTAAACACCTTTTTCCAAAGCTGTTTCACAGATGAAGACCGCACTGCAGATCCTTCTCTAAATTCTCGCACGAACGAAAAAATGTCTGACATCGAAATAAGTGGCCAAGGAATAGAAAAGCAACTGAAATCACTCAACAGAAGAAAGTCCACTGGACCTGACGGGATACCAATTCGATTCTACACAGAGTACGCAAAAGAACTTGCCCCCCTTCTAACAGCCGTGTACCGCAAATCTCTAGAGGAACGGAAGGTTCCAAATGATTGGAAAAGAGCACAGGTAGTTCCAGTTTTCAAGAAGGGTCGTCGAGCAGATGCGCAAAACTATGGGGCTATGTCTGTGACATCGATCTGTTGGAGATTTTTAGAACATGTTTTTCGCTCGCGTATCATGTCATTTCTGGAAACCCAGAATCTACTCTGTAGGAATCAACATGGATTCCGGAAACAGCGATCATGTGAGACCCAACTCGCTTTGTTTGTTCATGGGACCCAGAAAATATTAGATACAGGCTCCCAGGTAGATGTCATTTTCCTTGACTACCGGAAGGCGTTCGATACAGTTCCACACTGTCGCCTGATAAACAAAGTAAGAGCCTACGGAATATCAGACCAGCTGTGTGGCTGGATTGAAGAGTTTTTAGCAAACAGAACACAGCATGTTGTTCTCAATGAAGAGACGTCTACAGACGTTAAAGTAACCTCTGGCGTGCCACAGGGGAGTGTTATGGGACCATTGTTTTTTCACAATATATAAGTGACCTAGTAGATAGTGTCGGAAGTTCCATGCGGCTTTTCGCGGATGATGCTGCAGTATACAGAGAAGTTGCAGCATTAGAAAACTACAGCGAAATGCAGGAAGATCTGCAGAGGACAGGCACTTGGTGCAGGGTGTGGCAACTGACCCTTAACATAGACAAATGTAATGTATTGCGAATACATAGAAAGAAGGATCCTTTATTGTATGATTATATGATAGCGGAACGAACACTGGTAGCAGTTACTTCTGTAAAATATCTGGGAGTATGCGTACGGAATGATTTGAAGAGGAATGATCACATAAAATTAATTGTTGGTAAGGCGGGTACCAGGTTGAGATTCATTGGGAGAGTCCTTAGAAAACGTAATCCATCAACAAAGGAGGTGGCTTACAAAACACTCGTTCGACCTATACTTGAGTGTTGCTCATCAGTGTGGGATCCGTACCAGGTCGGGTTGACAGAAGAGATAGAGAAGATCCAAAGAAGGGCGGCGCGTTTCGTCACAGGGTTATTTGGTAAGCGTGATAGCGTTACGAAGATGTTTAGCAAACTCAAGTGGTAGACTCTGCAAGAGAGGCGCTCTGCATCACTGTGTAGCTTGCTGTCCGGGTTTCGAGAGGGTGCGTTTCTGGATGAGGTATCGAATATATTGCTTCCCCCTACTTACACCTCCCGAGGAGATCACGAATGTAAAATTAGAGAGATTCGAGCGCGCACGGAGGTTTTCCGGCAGTCGTTCTTCCCGCGAACCATACGCGACTGGAACAGGAAAGGGAGGTAATGACAGTGGCACGTAAAGTGCCCTCCGCCACACACCGTTAGGTGGCTTGCGGAGTATAAATGTAGATGTAAATGTAGATGTAGATGTAGAAGAGAGCATTTGGTGTTGCAGCTTAACTTATTGTAGGCAATGCATTGTGACGTCAGCGGTGGCTCGGTGCTGGCGGCGTAATTAAAGCAACTCCATCGGTTGTGAAATGGCAGAAAATATGTCTTCTTACTTGTAATGTGTTTCTCCACATAGTTATTCCATTCTTCGTTGCATCTCTTACGTCATAGGCCTTAAGAACGTAGTTGTTTGTATATAAATCCACGTTGGTATGCGCATGATTACGTTTCCGTTTATAATGTCCCGCACATCGTATTAAAACGGTATAAAATTCAATTCCACCTCTGACTGCGTTATTACATTCCGTACACTTTTGGTAATCATGATCGCGAATTTACAGTTCTGGCGAAAACGGTGCCACACGTCTCAATCAATATGCATGTCTCCATGGCGACAGTTTATGTTTAGGCGCGCGCCATTTCATTCAGTTCCGAACTATATACACACATCCGAAAACGTTTTGCATCATCCCGGTTCCCAGAACTCCTGAAGATAGACGTTGACTGTAGATATTTATTTATTTAATCGTATGGCTATGGCCCCCAGTCGCGGAGGCCTTTCACAGACACAGTATCTTTGACTGTTCAGAGAAGTCACTAAACCCGCCCCAAGATGTAAACAACCATGCATGAGCAACGCCGATCAGTTCCAGTCATTCCACCAGGAAGGAGGTACACGGCTCGTGTTATCTGTAGTTCAACCATGCCTAGACGGTCAATACCGCGGTTCGATCGCGTCCGCATTTTTACTTTGTGTCAGGAAGGGCTCTCAACAATGGAAGTGTCCAGGCGTCTCGGAGTGAACGAAACCGATGTTGTTCGGACACGGAGGAGATACAGAGAGACAGGAACAGTTGATGACATGCCTCGTTCAGTCCGCCCAAGGACTACCACTGCAGTGGATGGCCGCTACCAACGGATTATGGCTCGGAGGAACCCTGACAGCAACACCACCATGTTGAATAATGTTTTAAGTGCAGTCATAGGACGTCGTGTTACGACATAAACTGAGCGCCGTAGGCTGCATGATGCGCAACTTCACTCCCGATGTCCATGGCGAGGTCCGTCTTTGCAACCACGACATCATGCAGCGCGGTACAGATGGGCCCAACATCATGCCGAATGGACCGCTCAGGATTGGCATCACGTTCTCTTCACTGATGAGTGTCTCATATGCCTTCAACCAGACAATCGTCGCAGACGTATTTGGAGGCAACCCGGTCAGGCTGAACGCCTTAGACACACTATCCAGCGAGTGCTGCAAGGTGGAGGTTCCCTGCTGTTTTGTGGTGCCATTATGTGGGGCCGACGTACGCCGCTGGTGGTCATGGAAGCCGCCGTAACGGCTGTACGATACATGAATGCCATCCTCCGACCGACAGTGCATCCATATCGGTAGCATATTGGCGAGGCATTCGTCTTCATGGACGACAATTCACGTCCCCGTCGTGCACAACTTGTGAATGACTTCCTTCAGGATAAAGACCTAGCTCGAGTAGAGTGTCCAGCTCGTTCTCCAGATATGATCCCTGTCGAACATGCCTGGGATTGGTTGGAAGGGCAGTTTATGGACGATGTGACCCACCAACCATTCTGAGGGATCTACGCCGAATCGCCGTTGAGGAGTGGGACAGTTTGGACCAACAGTACCTTGATGAACCTGTGGATAGAATGCCATGACGAATACAGGCATGCATCAGTGCAAGAGGACGTGCTACTGGGTATTACAGGTACCGGTGTGTACAGCAATCTGGACCACCATCTCTGAAGTTCTCGCTGTATGATGGTACAACATGCAATGTGTGGTTTTCATGAGCAATAAAAAGGGCGAAAATGATGTTTATGTTACTCCAATTTTCTGTACAGGTTCTGGAACTCTCGGAACCCAGGTGATGCAAAACTCTTTTTGATGTGTGTAGTAACTCGATAATATGTTAGTCTGTGATGTTCGCTTAACTGCAAACAGTTCAGCTCTCACAACGACAATCACAATCTATTCGCGCAAACATTCTCACTGTTGTTATAGAACTCGACGAAACTCACAATGTTCATACAGTCTTAACATTTTGTTCAATAACGTCCACGTTGAAGTTTAGCTTAAGCTGTCGCCCAAAACTGAGGACGCGGCCATGAAATTCCATGTGATTCTGTCTAGAATAGTTACACATAACCTGCGCGTTCGCCATGACACTGCAAACTTCCTGAATGACTTCACTGTCCGATTGCAAATACCGATATCGCCCTCGCATCATAGTTCATACTACAGTGCTTCATGTGGTTTTAACACAGTCTAAAGTGCCAGTCGTGACACTCCGTCTCGTTGTTATTACCCAGTGCTATGGCAGCGCGCCAAACGTCCAACAAGTGACACATCTGAAGGCGATACCGGATGAGTGCGAATACTATCATTTATATTGATTTATAACATAATGTTACAAACAGACAGCGTATATAGTGCCACAACAATTGACAGTAATTAAAGAACGGCACTACATTTGCCACTCTTTAATTTCCTAAGGACCCTGGAAGGTAAAAACTGTACATTACGGGATACTTTATTTACGATTTCTTTGTAACGTACAGATATCTGTTGAAGGATGTCGTTTTTCTTATATACTAGAAATTGCTAGTAAATACCAGAGGACCCGACGTTTTGCAGTAAGGTGTCGTCAATGTGCCCAACAATAAGTTTTGTTCGCTACACTTCCTGCCAAATCAGTGAATGTGTAGCGTTGGAAACTTGTGTGGATTGTAATACCTACATTATTTAACGCAGTCCTTCCCCTGCTAGCTACAACCAGCGGAGTGACAATCATTTAGCAGGCGGAGGTCAAGGTGAAAGAGAATTTAATTCACGGGTATCACAAGAAACAAATTTGCGAAGTCAAGACCACACTGTGCATACAGTGTTGGTTACTCAGGATGAACGATTACCCCTCCCCCGCCCCCATGACTAATTAGGAAAACCAACATAGGGCGCGACAGGACCCCGTTCGCAGACCGAGGAAGGGAATGGGCGCTACTATTAATTCCTAGCTATTTTCTGAGATATGACAGAGAAGTAGATACCAAGGAGGACTTGTGTGAGGAAAATGGAGACGTTTGGAAGAGAACGTTAGGGAGTCTGCACAGGCCTTAATAAATGCCAGGATGTTGTTGTTGTTGTTGTGGTCTTCAGTCCTGAGACTGGTTTGATGCAGCTCTCCATGCTACTCTATCCTGTGCAAGCTTCTTCATCTCCCAGTACCTACTGCAACCTACATCCTTCTGAATCCGCTTAGTGTATTCATCTCTTGGTCTACCCCTACGATTTTTACCCTCCATGCTGCCCTCCAGTACTAAATTGGTGATCCCTTGATGCCTCTGAACATGTCCTACCAACCGATCTCTTCTTCTGGTCAAGTTGTGCCACAAACTTCTCTTCTCCCCAATCCTATTCAATACTTCCTCATTAGTTACGTGATCTACCCATCTAATCTTCAGCATTCTTCTGTAGCACCACATTTCGAAAGCTTCTATTCTCTTCTTGTCCAAACTATTTACCGTCCATGTTTCACTTCCATACATGGCTTCACTCCATACAAATACTTTCAGAAATGACTTCCTGACACTTAAATCTATACTCGATGTTAACAAATTTATCTTCTTCAGAAACGCTTTCCTTGCCATTGCCAGTCTACATTTTATATAATCTCTACTTCGACCATCATCAGTTATTTTGCTCCCCAAATAGCAAAACTCCTTTACTACTTCAAGTGTCTCATTTCCTAGTCTAATACCCTCAACATCACCCGATTTAATTCGACTACATTCCATTATCCTCGTTTTGCTTTTGTTGATGTTCATCTTATATCCTCCCTTCAAGACACCATCCATCCCGTTCAACTGCTCTTCTAAGTCCATTGCTGTCTCTGACAGAATTACAATGTCATCGGCGAACCTCAAAGTTTTTATTTCTTCTCCACGGATTTTAATACCTACTCCGAATTTTTCTTTTGTTTCCTTTACTGCTTCCTCAATATACAGATTGAATAACATCGGGGAGAGGCTACAACCCTGTCTTACTCCCTTCCCAACCACTGCTTCCCTTTCATGTACCTCGACTCTTACAACTGCCATCTGGTTTCTGTACAAATTGTAAATAGCCTTTCTCTCCCTGTATTTTACCCCTGCCACCCTTAGAATTTGAAAGAGACTATTCCAGTCAACATTGTCAAAAGCTTTCTCTAAGTCTACAAATGCTAGAAACGTAGGTTTGCCTTTCCTTAATCTTTCTTCTAAGATAAGTCGTAAGGTCAGTATTGCCTCACGTGTTCAAACATTTCTACGGAATCCAAACTGATCTTCCCCGAGGTCGGCTTCTACTAGTTTTTCCATTCGTCTGTAAAGAATTCGTGTTAGTATTTTGCAGCTGTGGCTTATTAAACTGATTGTTCGGTAATTTTCACATCTGTCAACACCTGCTTTCTTTGGGATTGGAATTATTATATTCTTCTTGACGTCTGAGGGTATTTCGCCTGTTTCATACATCTTGCTCACCAGATGGTAGAGTTTTGTCAGGACTGGCTCTCAAGGCCGCCAGTAGTTCCAATGGAATGTTAGCTACTCCGGGGGCCTTGTTTCGACACAGGTCTTTCAGTGCTCTGTCAAACTCTTTACGCAGTATCGTATCTCCCATTTCATCTTCATCTACATCCTCTTCCATTTCCATAATATTGTCCTCAAGTACGTCGCCATTGTATAGACCCTCTATACACTCCTTCCACCTTTCTGCTTTCCCTTGTTTGCTTTGAACTGGGTTTCCATCAAAGCTCTTGATATTTATGCAAGTGGTTCTCCTTTCTCCAAAGGTCTCTCCAATTTTCCTGTAAGCAGTATCTATCTTACCCCTAGTGAGATAAGCCTCTACATCCTTACATTTGTCCTCTAGCCATCCCTGCTTAGCCATTTTGCACTTCCTGTCGATCTCATTTTTGAGACGTTTGTATTCCTTTTTGCCTGCTTCATTTACTGCATTTTTATATTTTCTCCTTTCATCAATTAAATTCAATATTTCTTCTGTTACCCAAGTATTTCTACTAGCCCTCGTGTTTTTACCTACTTGATCCTCTGCTGCCTTCACTACTTCATCCCTCAGAGCTACCCATTCATCTTCTACTGTATTTCTTTCCCCCATTCCTGTCAATTGTTCCCTTATGCTCTCCCTGAAACTCTGTACAACCTCTGGTTCTTTCAGTTTATCCAGGTCCCATCTCCTTAAATTCCCACCTTTTTGCAGTTTCTTCAGTTTTAATCTACAGGTCATAACCAATAGATTGTGGTCAGAGTCCACATCTGCCCCTGGAAATGTCTTACAATTTAAAACCTGGTTCCTAAATCTCTGTCTTAGCATTATATAATCTATCTGATACCTTTTAGTATCTCCAGGGTTCTTCCATGTATACAACCTTCTATCATTATTCTTGAACCAAGTGTTAGCTATGATTAAGTTGTGCTCTGTGCAAAATTCTAACAGGCGGCTTCCTCTTTCATTTCTTAGCCCCAATCCATATTCACCTACTACATTTCCTTCTCTCCCTTTTCCTACAGACGAATTCCAGTTACCCATGACTATTAAATTTTCGTCTCCCTTCACTATCTGAATAATTTCTTTTATTTCATCATACATTTCTTCCATTTCTTCGTCATCTGCAGAGCTAGTTGGCATATAAACTTGTACTACTGTAGTAGGTGTGGGCTTCGTATCTATCTTGGCCACAATAATGCGTTCACTATTCTGTTTGTAGTAGCTTACCCGCATTCCTATTTTCCTATTCATTATTAAACCTACTCCTGCATTACCCCTATTTGACTTTGTGTTTATAACCCTGTAGTCACCTGACCAGAAGTCTTGTTCCTCCTGCCACCAAACTTCACTAATTCCCATTATATCTAACTTTAACCTATCCATTTCCCTTTTTAAATTTTGTAACTTACCTGCCCGATTAAGGGATCTGACATTCCACGCTCCGATCCGTAGAACGCCAGTTTTCTTTCTCCTGATAATGAGATCCTCTTGAGTAGTCCCCGCCCTGAGAACTGAATGGGGGACTATTTTACCTCCGGAATATTTTACCCAAGAGGACGCCATCATCATTTAATCATACAGTAAAGCTGCATGCCCTCGGGAAAAATTACAGCCGTAGTTTCCCCTTGCTTTCAGCCGTTCGCAGTACCAGCACAGCAATGCCAGGATACTATGTTTAAATATGAACTTTATACTGGATGCAGGAACATCGACAAATGTAATCTGTCAAGGTTTATTTAATGCGTTACAAAAGCACACATACCAACCTAGCTTGTGCAGGGCTGTTCAATTCTGACTGCAGTAGAGAGCAAGTCTAAAGGTATGGAAACTTCAAGCATTAATACCTATTACTATCGAAAATTTTCTTTCACATGTATATTTGTAGTGGTGGAAAAACTGGTACTTAATTGTCTTATTGGTATGGATACCTTCCGACAGTAAAAAATACTGACTGACACGAGACAGGGAAAATTTTCTTTTACAATTAATGAACAAAGGTTATCAGCAGATTTAATCGGAACCAGTACAATAAAAAACAAACTTCTGCAAAACACAGACATTAAAGTACAATTGTCTTATTCAGATATGTTGTTCTGTGATGCGCGAACAGACGAAGAGCTACATGAAAGATGTATGTATGTAGGTAGCACTAGTACAAGCAAAGGTAAGTGAATTAAGTTTGCTTGTCGGAAGATCAGAAAGAAGACCTACAGAAATTCATACTTTGGTACGCGCATGTGTTTGAAATGCGCCCAGGGTAATAAAAGGTTACACATATAAAAACGCTCTGTTTTTCATCACACCCTATTCCCGGGTCCAAAAAGGAGGCAGTAAGGAAGGAAACTGACGAATGATACATTGGGTGTCATACCACACTTATATTCGCCGTGTTGTATTCCTATTTTAGCTGTTGCCAAACCTGAGGGTAGCATCAGGCTTATGCTCGGCACCCGGAATATAAACAAGATCATTGTTCATGTTACGACACGTCCCGACAACTTAGAAGAACGGTTACCAAAGTTCCATAAAGTCAAATACCTTACCATAATCAACTGAAAGGCATCCGTTGTCAAGCAGCTCTCCGTGAAGCTTATATGTGAGGGCAGGTGTCTTCATTTCCGCTCTGGACAAAGTTTTAGGTCCAGAACTTCTTAACAAAGTCACTGTCTGCGTCGATGACTTGCCAGTAGCAACGCCTACCTGGGAAGAACATTTGCGACTTTTTCGATAAGTATTACACCGATTCTCAGAATACATTGTCATATCACCACAAGACATTTTTCCAGGCCCGGAGAAACTAGATGCAATCAGAACAAAAAAGCATCTCAAAGCTAATCTGGGCTTAGTATTTTTATTTAGAAAATTTATTCCTGACCAGTTGCTGAACACCGATGCCCTGTTAAACTTGTTATGGAAGGATAATCCTTGGATTTGGACCAATCAATGTCAAACCTACTTAACATAGAAGAAACTCTACTCAATGCAGATATATTGTCTCATCCAGACATGTCACAGGAGTTTTGTTTAAGCACTGATGCGTCATCGTAGGGTCTTGAGGCATGCCTATTCCAAATCAGCGAGACAGATGAACAACAAAAATCCAAGAAACTGGTTTTGCAAGCAGGACTCTTACAGAATGTCAGCGATCATACTCAGTAAGTGAGCTAGAAGCTCTTCTATAGTATGAGCTTTTAAGAAATTCGAATATTATTTGTGGGGAAAACACACCAAATCCTACTGTGACCACCAAGCTGTTTCTTTTCTCTTGACGTGCGAATTGCTGCACAGAAGAATAATCAGACGGTGTCTTTATTTGCAGGATTTCAATTTCGAGGTAGTGTACGTCAAAGGTAAACAAAGCAAAATAGCTGACCCCTTGTCGAGGCTACCCCAAGAGTTAATGAATTTTTAGAACTCACCGAACAGAATTCTAAAATCCGCGACCTGCATAAGCAAGACAAGACTTATTAATCCTGTTATGTAAAAATGCGTAATAGGCTAAAGCAATTGCAAGGAGAAGATTCACGCTGTAAAAAGATAAGACAAACTATGTGAAAGAGATTATGATAATAACTTTAAAAAATTTCATACTATTTATAAAGGAATGCTGTATCACCAACGTACACCTAACCAAGGACGGTGATGCGTGTGTTCACTTGAAAAGTATGCAAATGAATTCATTCTTTACACTCACAACTTATAGGATCGTTACGGTGTTTCTAAACGTACCGATTAGATAAACATGTACTGCTACTTCCCCAACATGCGGCGCCGAATTCTCTAAATAATTCGAAAATATATTACTTGTCATAAGGCTTAACACTCTAACAAATCTAAATCAATTGAAATGCTTCCAGTAGTTCGCAGAAAACCTTTAGAATTAGTATCAATGGATGCTGCCGGGCCTTATCCAAGAGGAAAAGGGGATGCTAAGTATGCAATTGCCTTATATGATGTTTTTTTTTCAAATATGTTAAGTTGTATGCGGTGAGGTCAATGACCTCCTATTATTAGCAGAATTACAGACGACTATATCACGAGAGTAGGGAAACCGCAGATACTGTTTACTGATGATACATAGTACTTCACAGGCAACAGATGGAAGGAATTCATGGTGACAAGTAAAATAAAACACATACTGGTATCACGATTCACCCCGAAGCAAGTTCCACAGAAAGGGTGTATAAGGGCATACGGAACGCCCTGTGCTTACAATGTTAAATTGAGCTAAAAGTTAGGGACATTTTCTCATTTGTTATTTGGACGATACTCTTGATTTTTTCACAGAACGCAGAGATATGTTCTGCTTTTATGCTGAATTATTAATTTTGAAAAAATAATGTATAGTTTTTCAGATATTTTATTTTTTGTAAATGTTAAAAAAAGTTATCCATTTTAACAAGTATTTTAAAATTTACATCCATTAATACAAAATAATTCCACATATATTTTAATTCAGCTATATTAGAAGGTCTTAAGGAACAACTACAGAAAATTTCATCTTTCTACTATAAATAGACCCTGAGAAAATGAACCTTATACACAAAAAAACTAAAGTGACGGGAAATTAGCTTCAAAGTTTTTACTTCAGTACAAGCCTGCTCCATAGCTTGTATCATCAGAATCGCCCAACAGCTTCCTCTTGATGGCTCTGCTATGCTGTCTAGCCATCTTTGAATATACTTTAATGGCATTATCTGAAGACCTGAGCCGCTCCTTGTCCAAACAAAGCATAGCTGCGGCAGTACGTAGTCGTACACAGAGCCCCAACTTCTGCAGAACTTTGCACTTTGTTATAGTGCCCTGATTGAATGATGAAACAGCATCATAAACGCCAAAGTGAAGTGTGTTTATACACACAAACACAGTTTTAAGTAGTCTATTCCATATCACATGGTTCACACACTCATTTGGATTTTGAGTCCGGCCATGAAGACATTTCTTTAGTAGACTAATATCTGCGAGGTCTCGGAATATTGGTTTTATTTCATCCATTATGGCAGGTGGCAGGTGCACCAACTATCGTCTCCTTTTGGACATAGCCTATGTTGGGGATTCTCATTGTTTGAAGCTGTATGAAAAAACAGAGCCCAAACTGCTCTTCTCATTAATTCTGCATTGCTGTATTCTGTCTTATTGCTAGGCCATAGCACTTCTGAATATGATCTATTGTAGCATCTGTCAATTTCTTGCCTTTCATGCTAGCCTTGAGCCGTCGAAGTCTTCATCCCATCCTTTTCTGAACATGGCCAACACACTCCAGTTTGGAAATTTTCACATCGTTACCATAGGGTCTCAGTTCCTCAATTTCTTTGAAAGCCTTTGAGTCACCATCTCCAAAATAATTTATGTATCTAACGTTGTACCGTTTTACTGAGCGTTGATAAATATTTCTTACACCAGCAACTTCCATACCACCACTTGACCCATAGTAATTTGCCATGCACTCCTCTTCATGTTTAGTTTTCATTTTCTCCTTTCATCTGCAATGCTTGGAAAGTATTGCCACATCAACTACCTTACCAGTGTCCACACTTGTAGCTGTTACAACACCATTCAGAGATGTGTGGCCTCTCTTCTGCCAGCTTCCATCAAAAGCTATGGACAAGTCTCTGCTATTATTATTTTCAACAACTGCTTCCTCAACAGCATCTTTCATGTTTTCCTGTGCCACATCTTCTACAGCAGAGCCTATTGCAATTATGTGTTTGTTAAATTTTGAAGGTGGAAGAGGGAGGTTCATCACACCACACAACATAGCACCTGCAGCCTTGCCCTTTCCTATACACCGAAATCCATAAACCAGTCTAATGTTTATATCGTATAGTTTACCTGTATCTGCAGTAACATGTGAGGAATTGAAGAAAGTAACACTGTGTTTGCAATAACTGCACATCAACTCTAATTCACAAGCAAGTCCTACATGTAAGTTTGTTTTCAATGAAACACCACATTTTCCACATTGTTTGCAGCACAGATTGTTCTCCAAAACGTCTGATAATAAAGAGACGTTAATTACCTCATATTTTGTAGTCCCAGCATTTAGTTTCTTGTATTCTTATTCAATTCCAGCTAGTTTTCTTCTTGAAGCACTTTCCGGTGTAGTGGCAGCAGCATCACTCAATGTATCACTACCAGTGTTGAGGTTAGTCGCTACTGGGACATCAGATACTGATGAAGATGAATCAGACGAATTTTTAGTACACTTTACTTTCTTGCGCCAATGTACACGCTTTCTAAATACCTTCAGACTAGGTCTTGGCATGTTAAAGGAAAGAAAACTCAATGACTTCTCCACATACGACTTTCACAACAATGATATGGATGTACTCACAAAGGAAACAATACAAATGGTGCAGAATCTATTGTCAACTGTCTAGCAGTGTAGCCAACAGAAAAGCTAACTCTCTTGTGGTCAATTATATCTCTGGCAAGGCTGTCTATATCAGGTATATTTTGCGTCTCATATACAAGGTGCGGAACATCGTGTGTCGAAATTATTTTAAAAAATTATTTAAAATAGTTCTATTCACGTCATCCAAATATTTTATACATGGTATTAAACGGGACAGTCTAAATTTTTCGAAAATGCATTTACCCAAAAATCGATTTTTTCATCGAAAAACTCATTCCGTATACCCTTAAGGAATTTAATAGATTGGTACGCTGCTACACGCCACAAAGACATACAAAATAGATCGAGTTCGTCTCGCCATTTCAGCAAATCATTAATAATTTGTCACGTACTTAGACAGGTTATACAGCAACTGAATTAATGTTTAAGAAACGAGAAATTGGTGAGTGGGAAAAACCACTGCCTATAGTACCCAAGGGAGATATGTCATTTGAAGAAAAAATACACCAAGCCTTGACTAAGTGGAAAGGGCAAGGCCCTCTATCCACACAAGGATCTAAAGGAATTAGCACGGTGAATGGGTTTGACAGAAGGTTAAACCAAATCATGACGTTATTATGTTTAAGTATGGTGAAAATATTTCACTACAAACTATGAAAGATGTTCACTTAGTTTTAGGATAAGTTCCTTTCTTGTTATTTATATGTGTGTAAAAAAGAATAAGGTAAGTCATCAGTTATTTAAGATTTTGTTCACTGACAAAAAGATGTGAAATAAGTAATAAGCTGAATTTAATCGCCACGATGTGAATTCGCTACTAAAATACACACACTTTCCAATTGCAAGTTGACGAATGTGATGGGGTGAAGTAAATGATGTAGCATCACGACAAGAAGCAACTCGCAAGCGCAGTAGAGGTTTGCATAGCGGGACAGCGACCTCGGCGCATGGGCGAAGGCACGACAAGTCCAACATGCTGCTTGACCCGCTAGACGCTCAGCAAACATTAGCATCTGTACACCAAGTAGTATATACACGAAAGATTATGAATATAAATTGACTACTAAAATAAATACCAAAGTCTGCACTATAAGAATAAAACTAATATAAAAAAGGAGACCTATGGAAGGAAAGAAAATAAACTAACCTCGGGAAGATATCTACATACTAGATTAATATTTACCATAAAAACATTATGGTTAAATACCAAATAAACTAAGCGCTACAGTATAGGAAACCTGTATATACCATGAAAGAGTGAATAATTCTAGGGATATGTTTACGCTCTGAATAAACTACGAGAGGAAATAATGGCAATGTGCCTAGTACAGGAAGGTACCTAGTTTCACGTGCACTCATTATATGAATATGGAAGAGTCACGGAGTACTGAGTTGTCAATAGGGGATCAGAAACAGCAGAAGGGCTCTATCAAAAGTGGAATAGTCGTTGGATGTCACCTGACAAGGGAACCTCTCCATAGCACCCCCCTCAGATTTAGTTATAAATTGGCACAGGCCTTGAAAAACTGAACACAGATTAATCGAGAAAACAGGAAGAAGTTGTGTCGAACTATGAAAAAAAATAAGCAAAATATACAAACTGAGTAGTCCATGCGCAAGATAGGCAACATCAAGGATAGTGTGAACTTAGCAGCGCCGTGGTTCTGTGGTTAGTGTGAGCAGCTGCGGGACGAGAGGTCTTTGGTTCAAGTCTTCCCGCGAGTGAAAAATTTACTTCTGTTTTTTTTCGCAAAGTTATGATCTGTCCGTTCGTTCATTGACGTCTCTGTTCACTGTAATAAGTGTAGTGTCTGTGTTTTGCGATCGCACCGCAAAACCGTGCGATTAGTAGACGAAAGGACGTGCCTCTACAATGGGAACCGATAACATTTGATCGCAAGGTCATAGGTCAACCGATTCCTCCACAGGAAAACACTTCTGGTATATTCTATACGACACTGGTGACGGCATGTGCGTGACGTAATTGTCTGAAAATAAAAAAATTAAAATATTCACTCGAGGGAAGACTTGAACCAAGGACCTTTCGCTCCGCAGCTGCTCACGCTAACCACGAGACCATGTCGCTCCTGAGCTCAAATTGTCCTTGATGTTACAGATCTTGCACATGGACTACTCAGTTTGTATATTTTGCTTATTTTTTTCATAGTTCCACACAACATCTTCCTGTTCTCGATTGATCTGTGTTCAGCTTTTCAAGATCTATCCACTGTGCCAACTTATAACTAAATCTATGGGGGAGGGGGGAGGGGGGGGGGTGCGCGAGCACGCAGAAGTGCCGCAACGCGCCTTGACAAAGACTCGACTAATGTCTGAAACAGTGCTGGAGGAAATGGACACCATGAATTTTGCATGGCCGTCCATAAATCCGTAAGAGTAGGAGGGGGTGGAGATCTCTTCTGAACAGCACGTTGCAAGGCATCCCAGATATACTCAATAATGTTCATGTCTGGGGAGTTTGGTAGCAAGCGGAAGTGTTCCTGGAGCCGCTCTGTAGCAATTCTGAACATGTGGGGTGTCGCATTGTCCTGCTGGAATTTCCCAAGTCCGTCGGGATGCACAATGGACATGAATGGGTTCAGGTGATAACACAGGATTTTTACGTGTCAACTGTCACAGTCGTATCTAGACGTTTCAGGGGTTCAATATCACTCCAACTGCATACGCCCCACATCATTACAGAGCCTCCACCACCTTGAGCAGATCACTGCTGAATTCAGGGTCCAAGGATTCAAAAGATTGTCTCAATAACCGTACACGTCCATCCGCTGGATACAATTTGAAATGAGACTCGTCCGACCATGCAACACGTTTCGAATCAGTCCAACGTCGGTGTTAACGGGCCCAGGCAACATGTAAAGCTTTGTGTCGTGCAGTCATCAATGGTACACGAGTGGCCTTTGCGCTCCAAAGTCCATATCGATGATGTTTCGTTGAATGGTTGGTACGCTGACACTTGTTGAAGGCCCAGCATTGAAATCTGCAGCAGTCTGCGGAATGGTTGCACTTCTGTAGCGTTGAACGATTCTCTTCAGTCGTCATTGGTCCCGTTCTTACAGGATCTTTTTCCGGCCGCAGCGATGTCGGAGATTTGACGTTATACCGGATGGTCGTACGGGAAAATCCCCACTTCATTGCTACCTCCGAGATGCTGTGTCCCATCGCTCGTGCACCGACTATAGCACCGCGTTCAAACTCACTTAAATCTTGATAATCTGTCGTTGTAGCAGCAGTAACCGATCTAACAATTGCGCTAGACACTTGTCTTATGCCTGCCGGAGTGGCCGAGCGGTTCTGGGCGCTCCAGTCTGGAACCGCGCGACCGCTACGCTCGCAGGTTCGAATCCTGCCTCGGGTATGGATGTGTGTGATGTCTTTAGGTTAGGTTTAAGTAGTTCTAAGTTCTAGGGGACTTATGACCACAGAAGTTGAGTCCCATAGTGCTCAGAGCCAACTTGTCTTATACAGGCGATGCCGACCGCAGCGCCGTATTCTGCCTGTTTACAAACATCTGTATTTGAATACGCATGCCTATACGAGTTTCTTCGTCGCTTCAATATATGTCAGATGAGGAAAACATAATTCATATGTCCGCCCACAAACTTCTAATTATAGTTATCACACTAGTAACAGGTACTTTATGTGTAGATTAAAATTCAGACACAGTGTAATGAAGGCCTAAAATTGTAAAGCTAATTTTTATTACCATATGATCATATATTTATGAGAGAAGTGCTAGGTAAATTCGGTGGTGTGGAAATCTGCTGCCACTCAAAATATTGAATCCCTACATAATTTGAGCAATGTTCAAATGGAGATGAAATCTCTAATGTCAGGCTAAGTCATTCCCTTCAGATCATTCTGTTTTCTATCCATTGTACCAAGTGAGGTAGTGCTGTGGTCAGCACCGTGGCCTCGCATTCGGGAGGACGACAGTTCAAAGCCGCGTCCGGCCATCCTGATTTAGGTTTCCCGTGATTTCCCTAAATCGCTTGAGACAAATGCTGGGGTGGTTCCTTTGAGAGGGCACGGTCCACTTCCTTCCCCATCCTTCCCTAATCCGATGCGGTCGATGACCTCGCTGTTTGGTCCCCTCCCCCAAATCAACCAACCATCCATTGTAGTTACAGTAATCACAGATGTTCTACAATGAGATGAATGGTTGTGTGGGGCTAAATTTTTAGTTTCTCCAAGGTTGAACAGAATTCAAAAACAGAAATATTTCATTGTGTGATAAATCGCTAATCTACTACTCTCTTAGCTCAATATTCCTTTCGCGACGCACTCACTTTAACGTACTGGCAAAGCACTCCGCAGTCCCGCCGCAGTATAAGTTATTGAAACAGAGACTTGGCAATACCATTAGGTATTTGCCCTCGCAAACTTTGGTCAACTGTTAATCGCATCAGAACCAACTGTGGGAGATGCGCCGACTCCTTACATAGATGGGGTAAACTTCCTTCGGCCGCTTGCGACTGTGGCGCTGAGAGACAGACGGTCAAACACATCGTGCAGGAATGCCCACTAAGGGCATATGAGGGTGACCCACAGGATTTCCTAGTGGCGACCCAAGAGGCAATCGACTATTTATTATCTAAGCTGGACGTCTGCTTGTGATTGTTCTTCTGTGAGTGTAAATTTACAATTGGCGGTGTCCTTATATACAAACTGTTATTTATTGCTCTGTTTATACATATGTGATTTTTTTTTAAATCGTGTTGTTTCTGTAATTTTTACTGTGATGTTATGAGCCATACGCTAAACAAATAAATAAATAACCATTCGGTGCAGAACCAAACCTAAAAAAATATCCCTGGTTATTGTTTTCTTTTCCTTTACCAAAACAATTTCATATATTTGAACTGTGACAAACGAGCGAAATACTTTTGCATTTATGTCTTAAAAGCATTAAGCCAAATTCATTCCACATTCAAATGTATATATACAGGATGGTCCATTGATAGTGACCGGGCGAAATATCTCACGAAATAAGCATCAAACGAAAAAACTACAAAGAACGAAACTCATCTAACTTGAAAGGGGAAACCAGATAGCGCTATGGTTGGCCCGCTAGGTGGCGCTGCCATAGGTCAAACGGATATCAACTGCGTTTTTTTAAATAGGAAGTCCCATTTTTTATTACATATTCGTGTAGTACGTAAAGAAATATGAATGTTTTAGTTGGACCACTTTTTTCGCTTTGTGATATATGGCGCTGTAATAGTCACAAACGTATAAGTACGTGGTATCACGTAACATTCCGCCAGTGCGGACGGTATAAGCTTGGTAATACATTACCCGTGTTAAAATTAATCGTTTTCCAATTGCGGAAAAGGTCGATATCGTGTTGATGTATCGCTATTGTGATCAAAATTCTCAACGGGCGTGTGCTATGTATGCTGCTCGATATCCTGGACGACATCATCCAAGTGTCCGGACCGTTCGCCGGATAGTTACGTTATTTAAGGAAACAGGAAGTGTTCAGCCACATGCGAAACGTCAACCACGACCTGCGACAAATGATAACGCCCAAGTAGGTGTTTTAGCTGCTGTCGGGGCTAATCCGCACATCACTAGTACAAACTGCGCGAGAATCGGGAATCTCAAAAACGTCGGTGTTGAGAATGCTACATCAATATCGATTGCACCCGTACCGTATTTCTATGCACTAGGAATTGCATGGCGAAGACTTTGAACGTCGTGTATAGTTCTTATGGGAGGAAGGATAATTGACCCCCATTTTATCGATGGCAATCTAAATGGTGCAATGTATGCTGATTTCCTACGTAATGTTCTACCGATGTTACTAAAAGATGTTTCACTGCATGACAGAATGGCGATGTACTTGCAACGTGATGGATGTCCGGCACATAGCTCGTGTGCGGTTGAAGCGGTATTGAATAACACATTTCATGACAGGTGGAATGGTTGTCGAAGCACGTTCACCGGATCTGACGTCCCCGGATTTCTTTCTGTGGGGAAAGTTGGAGGATATTTGCTGTCGTGATCCACCGACAACGACTGACAACATGCGTCATCGCAATGTCAATGCATGTGCGAACATTACGGAAGGCGAACTACTCGCTATTGAGAGGAATGTCGTTACACGTATTGCCAAATGCATTGAGGTTGATGCCAAATGCATTGAGGTTGATGGACATCATTTTGAGCATTTATTGTATTAATGTGGTATTTACAGGTAATCACGCTGTAACAGCATGCGTTCTCAGAAATGATACGTTCACAAAGGTACATGTATCACATTGGAACAACCGAAATAAAATGTTCAAACGTACCTACGTTCTGTATTTTAATTTAAAAAACCTACCCGTTACCAGCTGTTCGTCTAAAATTGTGAGCCATATGTTTGTGACTATTACAGCGCCATCTATGACAAAGCGAAAAAAGTGGTCCAACTAAAACATTCATATTTCTTTACGTAATACACGAATATGTAATAAAAAGTGGGGGTTCCTATTTAAAGAAAAGCAGTGGATATCCGTTTGAACTATGGCAGCGCCATCTAGCGGCCCAACCATAGCGCCATCTGGTTTCCCCCTTCAAGCTAGACGAGTTTCGTTCTTTGTTCTTTGTAGTTTTTTCGACTGACGCTTATTTCGTGAGATATTTGGCCCGGTTACGATCAATGGATGGATCACCCTGTATATATATATATATATATATATATATATATATATATATATATATATATATATATATTATTTTATTTTATTTTTATTTTTTTTTTTTTGAGTGATCGGTCTTGTGATTGGTTTGATGCGGCCCGCCATGAATTCCTCTTCTGTGCAAACCTCTTCATCTCAGAGTAATATTTACAACCTACGTCCTCAATCATTTGCTGGATGTATTCCAGTCCCTGTCATCCTTTTAAGTTTCTGCCCTCTACAGCTCCCTCCAGTACCACGAAAGTCATTCCCTGATGTCTTAACAGATGTCCTATCACCCTGTCCCTTCTCCTTGTCAGTGTTTTCCTCACATTCCTTTCCTCTCCGATTCTGCACAGAACCTCCTCATTCCTTACCTTATCAGTCCACCTAATTTTCAACAGTCATCTGTAGCACCACATCTCAAATTCTTCGATTCTCTGCTGTTCCGGTTTTCCCACAGTCCATGTTTCACAACTATACAGTTCTGTGCTCCAAACGTACATTCTCAAAATATCTTCCTCAAGTTATGGCCCATGTTTGGTACTAGTTGACTTCTTTTCGCCAGGAATGTTCTTTTTGCCATTGCTAGTCTGCTTTTGATGTCCTCTTTGCTCCATCCGTCATTGGTTATTTTGCTGTCTAGGTAGCAGAATTCCTAAACCTGTAGTTCGTGACCATCAATCCTGATGTTAAGTTTCTCGCTGTTGTCATTTCTGTTACTTCTCATTACTTTCGTCTTTCTTCGATTCACTCTCAATCCATCTTCTGTACTCATTAGCCTGTTCATTCCATTCATGGTATTCTTCTTCACTTTCACGTAGGATAGGAATGTCATCAGCGAATCGTATCACTGATATCGTTTCACCTTGAATTTAATTCCGTTCCTGAATCTTGCTTTATTTCCATCTTCGCTTCCTCGATGTAGAGGCTGAACAGTAGGGGGGAAGAATTACATCCCTGTCTTACACACTTTTCAATCCGAGCACTTCGTTCTTGGTCGTCCACTCTTATTATTTCCTCTTGACGCTTGTATATATATATATATATATATATATATATATATATATATATATATATATATTTATTTATTTATTTATTTATTTATTTATTTAACTGCAAAATGCGTATGAAACATACGTAGAAAATACACGATTTTTTTTGGCGAGAATTATCTATACTAGGGATCTGATGACATTCAAAATTTGTAGGGCGCTTACCGGAAAGCGTTATGGCGGACTCCATTCACGTGAGTTTTAGAATCAATGTAAATTGGAGACAAAAATTCCGTTTTGCGCATCTGCCTCCTCACTCCATAGATATTCCAATTTTGCGTTATCAGAGTGTTCTTCACTTGTTGCCTCTGAGACGAAAGACAAGACGCTGAACTTGACTTGGATAGAGATCACTGGTGCGACCAGTAGAGGATCTGTGGGCACGAGACGTAACCTTCAAATGAGATTTCGTGTCGTATCACAGCTGATGCAGTTGTGCACTTCTGGCATGTGGTTAGGTCATCCAGATTAAATTAGAGATTACATTAGTACTTGTTCCATAGATCATGAATACGACACTTCGTAATGATGTGGAACGTGTCAGGTTAACAAAAGGTGTCTATATAAGATATTAAATTAGACAAAAGATTGCATGACACTCAATATTTTTTTTTTGTGTGTGTGGGTTGGGAAATTACCCACTTACTATATCCAAAAATTCAGCTAATGAGTAGAAGGAGTTGCCATTAAGAAATTCTTTTAATTTCCTTTTAAATGCTATATGGCTATGTGTCAGACTTTTGATGCTGTTAGGTAAGTGACCAAAGACTTTTGTGGCAGCATAATTTACCCACTTTTGTGCCAAAGTTAGATTTAACCTTGAGTACTGAAGATCATCCTTTCTCCTAGTGTCGTAGCCATGTTCACTGTTATTACTTTTGAATTTGTTCGGATTGTTAATAACAAATTTCATAAGTGAATATATATATTGTGATGCTACAGTGAAGATTTCTAGCTCTTTAAATAAGTGTCTGCAGGATGATCTTCAGTTAGCTCCAGCAATTATTCTGATTACACGCTTTTGTGCAATGAACACTCTTTTACTCAATGATGAGTTACCCCAGGATATGATGCCATACGAAAGCGGAGAATGAAAATAGGCGTGGTAAGCTAATTTACTCAGATGTATATCGCCAAAATTTGCAATGACCCTAATAGCATAAGTAGCTGAGCTCAAACGTTTCAGCAGATCCTCAGTGTGTTTTTTCCAGTTCAACCCCTCATCAATGCATACACCTAGAAATTTTGAATAATCTACCTTAGCTACCGATTTATGGTCGAAGTCTATATTTATTAATGGTGTCATTCCATTTACTGTATGGAACTGTATATAATGTGTTTTGTCAAAGTTTAATGAGAGCCCATTTGAAGAGAACCACTTAATGATTTCCTGTAAAACATCGTTTATAATTTCACTAGTTAATTCTTGTCTGTTGGGTGTGATAGCTATACTTGTATCATCGGCAAAAAGTACCAGCTTTGCATCTTTGTGAATATAGAATGGCAAGTCATTAATATATAATAAGAACAGCAGAGGACCCAAGACCGAACCTTGCAGCACCCCATTCTTGATTGTTCCCCAGTTTGAGAAATCACCAGTTTTTTGCATATGATGTGAACTGTTTATTTAAACTTTCTGCACTCTTCCAGTTAGGTATGAGTTAAACCATTTGAGCACTGTCCCATACATACCACAGTACTTGAGCTTATCTAGAAGTATTCTATGATTTACACAATCAAAAGCCTTTGTTAGATCACAAAAAATCCCAACGGGTGACTTCCAGTTACTCAGAGCATTTAATATTTCATTAGTGAAAGTATATATAGCATTTTTCGTTGAAAAACCCTTCTGGAAACCAAACTGACATTTTGTTAAAACTTTATTTTTACAAAGGTGTGAAACTTCTCTACAATACATTAATTTTTCAAGAATTTTGGATAAGGCAGTCAGAAGAGAGATTGGGCGGTAGTTGTTGACATCAGACGTATCCCCTTTTTTATGCAGTGGTTTAACAATGGCATACTTCAGTCTATCTGCGAAAATACCCTGCTTCAGAGAGCTATTACATATGTGGCTAAGAATCCCACTTATTTCTTGGGAACAAACTTTTATTATCCTACTGGAAATGCCATCAATTCCATGTGAGCTTTTATTCTTGAGAGAGTTTATTATCTTCCTAATTTCAGAAGGAGAGATGGGTGGAATTTCAATTGTATCAAATGGTGTATGTAAGGCCTCTTCCATTAACTGCCTTGCTTCTTCTAATGAACATTTAGATCCTATTTTCTCTACAACATTTAAAAAATGATTATTCAAAATGTATTCGACTTCCGGCTTGTTGTTTATCAAGTTTCCATTCGCTTTGATGGTGATGCCGTCATCCTGTACTCTTGGTTGCCCTGTCTCCCTTGTAATAATATTCCAAATTGTTTGGATTTTGTTATCAGAGGTATTAATCTCAGACATGATGCACATGCTTCTGGACTTTTTAATAACTCAAGTACCTTCCGCCGCGGAAGTCGAACACACGGCAGAACAAATGGACGTGGTCAGCCCGTAGAGGGCTCCGCCTCCCCGGCGGCTATTCCGCGCAGCGAGGGCGCCACCGCTAAACCACGTGCAGACAGTGGCCAATAGCCGCTCCCTCCGCTTTCGTATATAGAGACCCGCTCTGCCCTAGTCCAGCGACACCTCACCTGGGCCCCTCATCTGCAGACCGTCCAGCAGAAAGCCCATTCCCGCCTCCGCCTTCTGAAACACCTGTCTGGCCGCACATGGGGATTGCATCCTGCCATCCTCCACACCTACAAATCCCTCATCCGTCCTATCATCTGTTATGCCAGCGTTGCCTGGATCTCCGTCCCCACCCGCTTTTACAAGGCCCTCCAAATCCTTGAACGCCATGCGCTCTGCCTTGCCTTCCGTATCCGCCTTCCTTCCCCCACACGGCTCCTGTATGAACTGATCCCCTTCCCCCACCTCCTCCTGTTCCTCCAACATCTCCGCATCCTTTACATTGTCCGCAGGCTTGATCCCCCCCCCACCCTCTGGTTTCCTCCTTCCTCTCCACCCCCCGCCCGTTGCCGCGCCTCTATCGCTGTATCCCTCCCTCTCTCCACCTCCATACCCTCCATCTCCTTCATCAGGGCAATTTCCAACACCTCCCCCTCCCAGATGACGAACTTCGCCGTGACATCTACCCTTCCTTCCAACTATAACCTGGCCTTGTTCCCCTCCCCCCTCCCCAGGGCCCCCTTTTTTCCTCTTCCCTCCTTCTCCCAGAGTGGATTTTCCTCCTCCCCTCCCTCCCCTGAGACCCTGCACCCTGCCTCTTTCCTTCCCACGTCCCTCCCTACCTGGCCCTCTTCAGCGCGCCCCCCGCTCATCTCCCCCATCTCTTCCCCTCCCTCCCTTCTTCCAGTCTCCCTCATCTCCTTGCGACTGGCAAGTCCTTCGTTTTGATCATCGTCTGTGTGCCACGTCAGTGTTGTGTTTAGTGCTGTTTCTCCTGTGTGTCAAGAGGTGTGATTTTAATTGTGTACTGCCTTGAGGTTCGCCGTCAGTGTTTGTTATGTGCTACGCCATCCGTCGATACCTTTTATGCTCCAGCCATACTGTGCCTTGTGTTCTTTTAATTGTCGCAGTGTGAGGCTTTTTGTGTGTGCTACTTTTAAACAGTTTTCACAGTTTTTTATCTCCATTTTACGGTCACCCCGTTTTTTTGTCTATTGCCTTCCATGATGTTCCCCCTTTCTTATATCTATGTTCATCATATTCTCTCCTTTGTTATTTTTAAATGTCTTCAATTGTTTGTTCTATGTCTTTCGGCTGAAGAGCAGCGCATATGCTGCTGCCAGCCCGCCCCGATGGGGAATTGAAATACAATAAAGAAAAAAAAACGTAGTCCAGCCAGTCTGGTACTCGCTCTGGATTTCGTTTCTATCTCGGCGGTACTGCGTTCTGGTCGTTGCTCGTTGTTAACATTTGCCTGGCTCTGGTTCCGAGTGGATTTACGTTTGGTGTTTGGTGTTGTGGTTTCCACAAGCCTCCGTTATTTATCTCTTCCTTGTTGTGTCGCTCACAGTCGGTCGTGGTCGGTTGTTGTCAGCTGTCGTTGGTCCGTCGTCCGACTCGTCCTTGTGTTTACCCGGTGGTGCGTGCTCCACCCCCGGCGGCTTGCCCGCCTGGCGGCTCCGATCCGCGGCCCAAGGCGTTCCCGCTGTTGGTTGTGGTTACTATATTTGGCGACGAGGTAAACGGAACATAAGAGTATGGAAGAGAAATTACTCACTCTCTTAGAGCAACAGCAGCAGCTCATGCGACAGCAGCAGCAGCAGCAGCAGTTGGAGGTCTTACAGACCTCACTGCAGTTGCTCTCGGACGGGGTCAATAAGCGGGATTCCCTCCCACCTCTTTCCTCAGGTGCCCCGCTTTCAGACACGTTCCCACGTCCTCCGTCGTTCCCACCGTTCAACGACGCAAAAGAGGATTGGGAAACGTACCTGCATCGTCTGAAGCAACATTTCACGGCCTTTCAGGTGTCGGATGACTCTCTGCAGCGGTCGTTCTTGTCTTGGGCCTCACCGGACACGTTTTCCTTGCTCCGTAAGTTGGCGCCGTTGGCCGACCCCGTGGCTATCTCCTTTCACGAGATCTGTGTGTTGCTAACTAACTATTATTCCCAGCGGTACCACGTGGTTGTGTCTCGCTTGGAATTCCATCAATACCACAAGCAGCCGGGTCAGTCCTACCGTTCCTGGGTGACGGATTTGCAAGGCCTCAGCCGCAAATGCAACTTCACGTGCACCAATCAGCAGTGCAAGGCGTCATATGCAGATTCGTTAATTCGGGATGTGGTCGTTCAACTGGCGCCCGATCCGGAGGTCCGCACTGCGGCATTAAAGTTGAACAACCCCTTGTTGGAAGACATTCTGCGTATTGCCCATTCCTTCGAAATTGCTCAAGCGGCGAACGAACGTCTCATGGCGCGGCCCCAGGTGGCAGCGGTCGAGTCCACTTCCCGCTCCACTCCTTATCGCCGTCGACGGGGCGCAGTCTCCAGAGGGCACCGCCGTCGAGATTCCTCGCTGTCTGACGTCTCCATGGCGTCCGAACCGCCGGTCGCCCCTCGACGTCGGCAGCGTGGCCCCCTCCCGTCGTGCCCCCAGTGCTTCTCTGCCCACACTCGAGCTGACTGTCCCCATCGCTGGAAGACCTGTTCGCTCTGTGAGAAAGAGGGCCACCTTCGATCTGTCTGTCGTCGCCGCTCGACCCGCCCCCGTCCCGCCCCTGCGGGCCAACAGGAGGCCGTCCATGCTTTACACGCAGTGCATCTGTGGATCTCGCTTCATACAGGTTCAACAACTCCATAGCAACGAGCCAACAACGTACGAGAAGACTGATAATTACAATGTTTCCTCGCAATTGGTGGTGTGTACGATGCGGATAAGATTTAACAACTACTGCATATCCGGGCAATGAATCATTCAATCTTAAATCAGAAGAAGCATCCACCGTACGAGTTCGCATTTCTGTCTCCCGTTCACCAACGGGGACCTACGTCATTGCGCATCGTGTCTCAACTCCACTGCGAGAGCTGTGGCAGTAGCAGCTCTACGGCGTCGACAGTATCGGTACGCGGTTGGAGTGAGGGGACGCCACACCAGACACGAACATTATTGAGCATATCTGGGTTGCCTTGCAACGTGCTGTTCAGAAGAGATCTCCATCCCCTCGTAATCTTACGGATTTATGGACAGCCGTGCATGATACATGGAGTCAATTAGTCAATTTCCTCCAGCACTACTTCGGACATTAGTCGAGTCCATGCCACTTCGCGTTGCGGAACTTAAATCAGAAGAAGCATCCATCGTACGAGTTCGCATTTCTGTCTCCCGTTCACCAACGGTGACCTACGTCATTGCGCATCGTGTCTCAACTCCACTGCGAGAGCTGTGTCAGTAGCAGCTCTACGGCGTCGACAGTATCGGTACGCGGTTGGAGTGAGGGGACGCCACACCAGACACGAACATTATTGAGCATATCTGGGATGCCTTGCAACTTGCTGTTCAGAAGAGATCTCCATCCCCTCGTACTCTTACGGATTTATGGACAGCCGTGCATGATACATGGAGTCAGTTAGTCAATTTCCTCCAGCACTACTTCGGACATTAGTCGAGTCCATGCAACTTCGCGTTGCGGAACTTCTGCCTGCTCGCGGGGGCCCTACACGATATCAGACAGTTGTACCACTTTCTTTGGCTCTTTGGTGCAGGGAGAGATTTGGGCAATTCGCGGTTTGTAAACGGTACCTACATGAAAGGCTGGGGCCAGTTCCTCGCTAGGATGTCTCGACCAACATGGCAGCAGCGTGCAGCCTACCTTGGCAGCCACGTCCCCAGGTCCACAGCCGATGTCCAGGATGGGCAGCGCGGGCCTGCTCCAGCGCAGCAGCGGCCACACCTCGTCCAGCGCCCTGGCCGCCGCCGCCTCGATGGGACCGCTGTACCTGCCGTACAGCTCAGGCTTGTCCATCACTCCTGAAACACAGCCGGCGGCACAGGAGCACTTTAATTCGCACAGCTAACACGGTGCGTTCAAAACGTCTGCTTTACAAACTCATTTCCTCAGTGGTGGTACATTTATAAACATTACTGCAGATGCCATCTGTTGGCGAATGCAGGCAATTATGAGGTGCTGGTTACAGATACACGCCAACGCCCTTGCCGCAGTGGTAACACCGTTTCCGGTTAGATCACCCAAATTAAGCACTGTCGGGCTTGGCTGGTATTTGTATGGGTCACTGTATGGGTCTGCCGGGTGCTGTTGGCAAGCAGGCTGCACTCAGCCCTTGTGAGACCAATTGTGGAGCTACTTGGCAGAGAAGTAGCGGCACCAGTTAAACCGTGGCGCCATTGAGTTAGTAGACTGTTCCGTCTGGCGCCACTGTCTGAGGTGTAGTATCGACTATCCCTCTTGCGGCCCCATTGCCAATATCTGCGCTGCGAGGAAAAGTTGGTATCTGTGGGTTGTGTCCTTAGAAGGTCTTTGCTTGCCGATATACAGGCTGTCCATAAAGTCCCTTTAAAACTTCAAAATTTTATTACAATTGCAGTTGTTGAAATACAGGGTGATTAAAAAAGAATACCACAACTTTAGGAATTTAAAACTCTGCAACGACAAAAGGCAGAGCTAAGCACTATCTGTCGGCGAATTAAGGGAGCTATAAAGTTTCATTTAGTTGTACATTTGTTCGCTTGAGGCGCTGTTGACTAGGCGTCAGCGTCAGTTGATGCTAACATGGCGACCGCTCAACAGAAAGCTTTTTGTGTTATTGAGTACGGCAGAAGTGAATCGACGAGAATCCGCGGGAAACAACTCAGTATGAACGTGACTCGCCTAAGGTGAACGTTTTCTGTGCCATTTCAGCCAATAAAGTTTTTGGGTCCTTTTTCTTCGAAGGTGCTACTGTAACTGGACTACAGTATCTGGAGATGTTAGAGAATTGGCTGTTCCCTCAGCTCGAACAAGAAGCACAACAATTCATAGATGGAGCGCCACCACATTGGCACTTATCTGTCTGTAACTACCTGAACGTCAACTACCCGAGGCGATGGATCGGCCGCCAGGCAGCCCTTGACAGAGCACTTCATCACTGGCCTCCAAGAAGCCCTGATCTTACCCCCTGCGATTTTTTCTTATGGGGGTATGTTAAGGATATGGTGTTTCGGCCACCTCTCCCAGAAATAACAGTAGCTATCCAAAATGTTACGCCTGATATGCTACAGAGAGTGTGGATCGAGTTGGAGTATCGGGTTGATATTGCTCGAGTGTCTGGAGGGGGCCATATTGAACATCTCTGAACTTGTTTTTGAGTGAAAAAAAACTTTTTTAAATACTCTTTGTAATGATGTATAACAGAAGGTTATATTATGTTTCTTTCATTAAATACACATTTTTAAAGTTGTGGTATTCTTTTTGAATCACCCTGTATTTTAACAAAATTTCTTTTACTGCAATCAGTGTTTATAAAAGTTTCTTGACAGTGTTTCGTTGCACGAAGCACATCAAGACGGTACTCGATTTCTTGTTATGTTCGCTGTAGCATAGTGTCATCAAAGGTGGCAACGGCCAGGAGAGCAGTGTGCTGACCACATGCCCGTCCGTAACCGCATGTGATGACGCCTAAGGGCTAAGCATGACACGGCGGCCGGTCGGTCCTGTTGTCTCTTCAGGGCCTGTTTGGACGGCGTTTGTTGTTTGTTTAGTCTGATTAGAGATGCACAGGTAAGTAGTATTTCGCTTTGTCTGGAGAAGTAAATAAAATGGGTCATGGCTAAAAAGAAAACGTAAATTTATTGAAGGAGACAGAAACAGTCAATTAATTTTGTGAGATTTGTACACAGCGTGAACTACAAAATGTACTACAGCACCTGCGTAAAACGTCTGCCTGAAAGTTCTTCAGTTTGTCTGAAAGAAACAACGTACACAAGGAAAGCAACCCTGAGATAATGATTGGCACAATGTGCATATTACTGTTTTCTTTGTAATTGTAACACATGATGGTAATGTGTTATCGATAGTTCCGATGCCACAGGGTAGGTGCGCTCCCGTAGGTTGGCACTAAGGGAGCGGACGAACTACGCCGACTACAGCGCCCCCTAGCCGACGCTGTGGAGCTCAACGAGCGCCGCTCTGCTTTCTGCCCAGTTGATCAAGAGTAGACGACCTAGCAGCTTGGCTTCGACTTGTAGGAGGGCTAGCCAATATAGACTTTGCCTTTGTAATTTCTGGTAACTGTTGGCTTTGATACATGAACTGCTTAGCACCTACGTCATCATCTGTACCAAAAGTTAGGTAATGTGTTGGTATATGTTTATACACCAGTAAAGGTGCTTTAACTTTACTTGCAGTACCGAAGTGCTTTGCCTCACCTGCTCCTACTCGCTTCCTTCATTTGGTCTATTTTAAAGATCTCACGAGCAGACCCACGCGCCGCCTTCCACGCGTGATACAAAAGAAAAGACTTTAATTATTTCAGAATACGTTTCGTTAAGAGCAACAGGAATCAGTTTAGGCACAGTCTAAATGCTGTGTACCAAGCGAGAGAGAAACTGTGAATACCAAGTGAGGCTGCCGTCACAAATGCAGACCAGTCGTCAGGCACAAGGGAAGATCCCCATCGCACCTCCCTCAGATTTAGTGGTGGGCAGCCCGGCAAAAACTGAACACAGATCAAGCACGAAAAAAGGAAGAAAGTGTACTCAACTGCAAAAAAAAGGGCAAAATAAAAACAGTGAACGGTGCAAGCTTAACAAGTGCTACGTTGAGCGAAACAGAACAGCCGCGGCGTTATGGTTAACTACCGGCACGGTAGATCAGCGTGTTCGGTCAGAGAGCCGGTTGGCCTCTGTAATAAAAAAAACTGAGTGGAAGGATCAACAAAACGAACTTGAACGGACGTCATCGAGACGTCCGCAACGACCAAACACAACGATCAACAACGAACAAAATGCAAAAAAAAAAAAAAAAAAAAAAAAAAAGTGGTCAAGATGTTGTGCTACAAAGCGGACGAGCCGTGTTCAATACTCCTGTGTCTTTTATTTTTATTTGTCCCCTTTTTTTCACAAAATTATAAACGGCCCGCCCGATCACTGAAATGTTTGTTCGCTTTCTGTAATCCTCGCAGTTGTCATATTATACAGGGTGTTACAAAAAGGTACGGCCAAACTTTCAGGAAACACACACAAAGAAAGAAAATATGTTATGTGGACATGTGTCCGGAAACGCTTACTTTCCATGTTAGAGCTCATTTTATTACTTCTCTTCATATCACATTAATCATGGAATGGAAACACACAGCAACAGAACGTACCAGCGTGACTTCAAACACTTTGTTACAGTAAATGTTCAAAATGTCCTCCGTTAGCGAGGATACATCCATCCACCCTCCGTCGCATGGAATCCCTGATGCGCTGATGCAGCCCTGGAGAATGGCGTATTGTATCACACCCGTCCACAATACGAGCACGAAGAGTCTCTACATTTGGTACCGGGGTTGCGTAGACAAGAGCTTTCAAATGCCCCCATAACTGAAATTCAAGAGGGTTGAGATCAGGAGAGCGTGGAGGCCATGGAATTTGTCCGCCTCTACCAATCCATCGGTCACCGAATCTGTTGTTGAGAAGCGTACGAACACTTCGACTGAAATGTGCAGGAGCTCCATCGTGCATGAACCACATGTTGTGTCGTACTTGTAAAGGCACAAGTTCTAGCAGCCCAGGTAGAGTATCCCGTATGAAATCATGATAACGTGCTCCACTGAGCGTACGTGGAAGAACATGGGGCCCAATCAAGACATCACCAACAATGCCTGCCCAAACGTTCACAGAAAATCTGTGTTGATGACGTGATTGCACAATTGCGTGCGGATTCTCGTCAGCCCACACATGTTGATTGTGAAAATTTACCATTTGATCACTTTGGAATGAAGCCTCATACGTATAGAGAACATTTGCACTGAAATGAGGATTGACACATTGTTGGATGAACCATTCGCAGAAGTGTACCCGTGGAGGCCAATCAGCTGCTGATAGTGCCTGCACACGCTGTACGTAGTACGGAAACAACTGGTTCTCACGTAGCACTCTCCATACAGTGACGTGGTCAACGTTACCTTGTACAGCAGCAGCTTCTCTGACGCTGACATTAGGGTTCTCGTCAACTGCACGAAGAATTGCCTCGTCCATTGCAGGTGTCCTCGTCGTTCTAGGTCTTCCCCAGCCGCGAGTCATAGGCTGGAATGTTCCGTGCTCCCTAAGACGCCGATCAATTGCTTCGAACGTCTTCCTGTCGGGACACCTTCGTTCTGGAAATCTGTCTCGATACAAACGTACCGCGCCACGGCTATTGCCCCGTGCTAATCCATACATGAAATGGGCATCTGCCAACTCCGCATTTGTAAACATTGTTCTGACTGCAAAACCACGTTCGTGATGAACACTAACCTGTTGATGCTACGTACTGATGTACTTGATGCTAGTACTGTAGAGCAACGAGTCGCATGTCAACACAAGCACCGAATTCAACATAACCTTCCCTCAATTGGACCAACTGACGGTGAATCGAGGAAGTACAGTACACACTGACGAAACTAAAATGAGCTCTAACATGGAAATTAAGCGTTTCCGGACACATGTCCACATAACATCTTTTCTTTATTTGTGTGTGAGGAATGTTTCCTGAAAGTTTGGCCGTACCTTTTTGTAACACCCTGTATATTGGTTATAGAATATGAGTCAAGGGGTACGAATACATTACCGTCGCAAGTAAATGTGACGAATAGTGAGAGAAGGCGAAATACCACTTAGACGTCTCACAGAAACGAAAACAACAAATAAGCGAGTATGAACTATGTTAGAACAAAGGAATTCAAGAGCCAAAATTCCAAAACGGAACTCAACTTCAGAAACATTAAAAACATATATTTTGATAGAGCACAGAGAAATTATGAGATTGGAAAACTGTTGCGTTCATTTGTTGCAGCTTATGTGACAAACTGTTACGTTTTCATCATTTCCTTGGGAGTGGTCACTTTCAACACCTAAATCGGGCAAGGAGGCATGTTTCACTCGGTCACCAGGTTAGATGCGTCGATAAGACATATCTATTATATGACACACGTACTGTCACTAATGCTGTGTATAACATACCGGAAGTGTGGAGGATTCGGCTGATTTCTCACCTTGTCATCAAACGTTTGTGGTTCCCGTTCGCAAGCCACTTCCTATCGGCTACTAATAGAGTCACTAACAGAATCAACTTTCATTATAGGTCCCTTCCTTACATCTTCCTGTTGAAAACGGACGTTACACCACGACACACACAGAAATTGGAATATGGTGAAGAGCGGAAAAAAATGTTTTTTTTTCTTTATTGTTATTTTCAAACCTGGGTACAGGCAGGCCAGCAGCAGCATGCTACACCGCTCTTTGGCCTCAGAGATACACACAAGATGTAAAGGAAGACATCGAGAGAAAAAAACATGGTGGACACAGAAACGGAGACGATCACTATTTAAAAACACATGGAGCCAATCACGGGCGTAGTGTCCAAGATAAAATTTGTTCAGACACTTGGACAGAGACGAATATTGTCACACGTGAACAGAGGTGCACAAAACGAATAATACAGGACCACTAAAGCACAAAACGACGATACACACAGAACACGAGGCGTAGATCTCCGGCGCGCGAATGTTCACTAACCGTGTACGAGTCCGGGGACCTGCCAAGAAAGGAGGAGGGGGGGTGGGAGAGGGAGAGGGAGAGGGGAGAGCAGATGCCAAGGGCAAGGTAGACGGGTGGAAGGGAGGAAGGGGGAGGGGAAGCCCGGGGGAAGAGGGGAGGAGGGAGGAGACAGGGGAAAAGGAAAGAGAAGGGAAGGGAAGAGAAGGGAGGGAGGGTGCCGAAAGGAAGGGACACAGGAAGTGAGGGGGAGGATCAAAGTTGGTAGGAGGGGTAGATGGAGGGGAGGAGGACATCATCAGGGAGGGGGAGCTGGCGGAAACCACCTTGGGAGAGGGTAAGGAGGGTTGAGAGATGGAGACCGGGTGGGACGTGGGAATACAGGCGCGGCAGCGGGCGGGGGTGGGAGAGGATCGGGGAGACTAGTGGGTGAGGAGGATCAAGTTTACGGGAGGTGTACAGGATCCGCATCCTTTCAAGGAAAAGGAGGAGGTGGGAGAAGGGGATGAGATCGTACAGGATCCGCGTGGGGGAGGGGAGACGGATGTGATAGGCGAGGCGGAGAGCATGGCGTTCAAGGATTTGGAGGGATTTGTAAAAGGTAGGGGAGGGCGGAGATCCAAGCCGGATGGGCATAACAAAGGATAGGGCGGATGAGGGACTTATAGGTGTGGAGGATGGTGGAGGGGTCCAGACCCCACGTACGGCCGGAGAGGAGCCTGAGGAGACTGAGTCGGGCGCGTGCCTTGGCTTGGATTGTCCGGAGGTGGGGAGTCCAGGAAAGGCGACGGTCGAGGGTGACGCCAAGGTACTTAAGGGTGGGAGTGAGAGCGATAGGACGGCCATAGATGGTGAGATGAAAAAAATGTTGACAGGAGCGAACTTTGAACACTGCTCGCCCACGTCGTGGTCCAACAACGAGACCTTCTTTCAGCCTTCATGTTTGATCTGCGTTCAGTTTTTGACAGGCTGTCCACTGGTCTCTCTTACCACTCAAACTGAGGGGCGTACGATGGGAAGTTTCCCTCGTCATCTCCATGCAGCAGGCTCAAGGTGGCACTCACGAACCCGGACAACGTCTTGCTTCTGTGCCACTTTCTCCTAAGTCCACCGACAGTGTGGCCAACCGCCGTAGGGAGCGCTGCCAACCAGGGACTACATTGCTTCCGCTCTGTATCTGCAGAACCAGAAATCCTTCTGCCGATAGACACCAAAACACGACACACCATGAACACTAAGTCAATTATGATTGAGGCGTTGGACAGTTCAGTTAATGCCTGCAGTCAGCTCAGTACACTACTCTGAAGACTATCTTCCCCGACATAGTAGTTGTTATTTATGGAGAACTTGGACCATTATTACAGTATCTACACACTAAAACCAATTATAGCGATAGTTATAGACTGCCAAGAGACAACAAATTTATTTAGACATCACTGTACTAGGTTTAGGACGTCAGGTGCCACACATCAAAGTGTACCTTTCTTAAGTACTATTTGTATTTGTAACATATTCTTACTAAATGTTATTTATTATTTCTTATTCCGCTGCCACACTTCTATTATAGTACCTCCCTATCAAACAAGTGTTAATCAGCAAGGGTGCAAACGTGCAGTCGACTCCCAAGCAAACCCTTTTCTGTTACTGTGGACGTTTCAGCTGAGCTAGTAGTAGCGTTCAGTTACTGGGTTCACATTTAGCGACGTGGAAGACTTCACAAATTGATAATGATGTTCACCGGTCAACATTTTTTGTGACGAAGAACAACCCGAAAATGTTGATCAGTGCAAACTGATAGCATTCCCTTCAGCTTTTGGATGACAAGTAAAAAGAAACAATACTGAAAAAAGAAGGAAGAATACTCAGCAGGACAAATTTTATTTTCACGTGGTTTATAACGCATAATTCTCTACAATGATCTTTGTGGCAACATTGCGTGGCTTTATCCTATGAGTGTTACATTCCACGACTGCTAAATCCATTTCCTTTCCGGAAAGATTTTTATAAATTTTGTAAACTGTTCTGAGACATGGTCCAACAAGTTCTCGTCCTACAACAAACACTGAATTTACTGCAGCAATTGTCAGCAAGCCAGGACCTCATCGTGGCGCACTGAGCCCGACTTGAAGCTTGAAGACAGCAATGACAACAACCACTGCAGTTAAAGACGCAGTTGCGTTATGAAATAACTACGTCCAGCGACTGAAAGAGCATAAACTGATGCATTAGGTATCAGGTGACGTGTAAAGTAAAACATTTTTACTAGATACGCAGGCCTCCACTGTATTTCATCTTCATCAGAAACTGTCACCTACTTGTGAACCAATGACTCTCTCATATCCTGAAATTGAGGAAACGCTTGAGTTCATGTTGTTGCTGCCAGACACAGATGTTTCCGACGTTTCAAGAAGACAGATCAAAGCTATAACTAGTGGACTAGCGCCTGACTCGGGAATGTAAATTGCATTGTGAAAATGAGAAAATGATCAACGTAAGAAATCTTATGCAGAATCACTAAATCGTGACATGCTTGTCATGCGCTCCCCTGACAATCAATATGAAAAGAGCCTGCTTAGTCTAAGAAATGTGTCGTCACAAAATTATTTGCCGTTCATTTGGGTGTTCAAACCAACATACATATTTGCTGAAGTAATACAGTGCGACGATGCTGACGTCTTCAGTGTGTAGAAACAATAGGCATCGCCAAGCAAACAGCAGGGCCGCAACGTGGAAAACACGGGGCGCGCACGCTACTCGACTGAAACAGTCATAAAAAATTTAGAAATTATAAATTACAATGTTGTCGTAATTGGTGTAAAAAGACCAGATACAGGGCTGAGGTGTGTAAAGCGAAGCACAACCGAGAAACGTAGAAGACACTCAAGCACTCTGCAGTAGTTAAAAGTAGAAAGTCAGGTACTATTCGTAACGAACATTTGCAAATTCAAAAACTTTCACGGATGACAAGTCATGTGAATTCCATCTTTGCTGGCATTAACAAGTCGTTGGCTGTAACTCTTCCAGTTAACAAAGTGTCGGTCAAGTCTCAAATTGACACAGGGTCGTCAATTTCAATCGTATACCTGCAGGCGTGCAGAATGTAAGGAACGCCGAAGTTAACAGACTGAAAGTTCGCTGTTCAGCTGCTGAAATCAGGAGATTCCTGTGAAAAGACGATTTCCGAGCAATGTTACGTACAAACAACTTACGAAACGAGCTACGTCGGTAATTGTAAATTCCGATAAAGCAACGAATTTACTACGTCTTGAACTCGTGAATGCTTTGGTCTTCACCATTCACGAGTGAGAAAATCAAATTTCAACTAACATTCCAAATGGAAAGTTAAATCAGCTGTTGCAAAAAACATATTGAAATATTTTCCGAAGCAACAAGCAGGCCCTCATTAGACTGAAGTCGAATGTGGTGTCGAAATTTTTCAAAATACGCAACATTCCTTTTGTGTTGAAAGAGAAAGTAAAGTAAAAACTCTACTGTCTTGAACAGAATGAGGTTATAGAAGCAATAACTAGGAGCCAATGAGCAACGCCGATCGTAGTTCTATAGATTCCAAACGGCTCCTTCGCACCTGCGGTGTTTATAAAGATGCAGTTAATTCTCACGCTATTATCGATTCATAATCTGTTCCCAAGACGACAGAATTGATGCCAAAATTTGCTGGTTGTGTGTACCCCGTCAACCAACACACTTCAAAAAAAGTCTTGCATCACCTCGGTTCCCAGAACCCCTGAAGATAGACGTTGGATGTAGATATTGTATCACAGACACAGTCCCTTTGACTGTCCAGAGATGTCTCTAACACCCAACCACCCACCCCCCCACCCACACCCACCCCCCCACCCCCCACGGCTACCTCATGATTATGGCTCGGGGGAACCCTGACGGCAATGCCACTATGTTGAATAATGCTTTTCGTGCAGCCACAGGACGTCGTGTTACGACTCAAACTGTGTGCAATAGGCTGCATGATGCGCAACTTCACTCCCGACGTCCATGGCGAGGTCCGTCTTTGCAACCACGACACCACGCAACTCGGTACAGATAGGTCCAACAACATGCCGAATCGACCGCTCAGATCTGGCATCAGGTTCTCTTCAGCCAGACAATCGTCGGAGACGTGTTTGGAGGCAACCCAGTCAGGCTGAAAGCCTTACACACACTGTCCAGCGAGTGCAGAAAGGTGGAGGTTCCCTGCTATTTTGAGGTGGCGTTATGTGAGGCCGACGTACACCGCTGGTGGTCATGGAAGGCGCCATGACGGCTGTATGTTACGTGAATGCCATCCTCCGACCGATAGTGCAACCATATCGGCAGCATATTGGCGAGGCATTCGTCTTCATGGACGAAAATTCGCGCTCCAGTCCACATCTTGTGAGTGGCTCCCTTCAGGACAACGACATCGCTCGACCAGAGAGGCCAGCATGTCCTATAGACATGACCCCTATCGAACATGCCTGGGATAGATTGAAAAGGGACGACGTGACCCACCACTCTGAAGGATCTACGCCGAATCGCTCTTGAGAAGTGGGACAATCTGGACCAATAGTGCCTTGATGAACTTGTGGATAGTATATCACGACGAATACAGGCATGTATCAATGCAAGAGGACGTGCTAGCGCGTATAAGAGGTACCGGCGTGTACATCAATCTGAAGCACCACCTCTGAAGGTCTCGTTTAGTGGTGGTACAATATGCAATGTGTGGTTTTCACGGGCAATAAAAAGGGCGGAAATGACGTTTATGTTGATCTCTATTCCAATTTTCTGTACAGGTTCCGGAACTCTCAGAACCGAGGTTATGTAAAACCTTTTTCACGTGTGTTGATCTTAAACAAGCATATTTGCAAGGCTCTTGATACGCAGGCACGCAGATTTATGGTAATAAATATTCCATTTGGTCTCTATCATTGCAGACGTTTGCCGTTCGGAATAACCAGAGCATCGAGTTTGTTGCGGCAGTATGCAGAACATTTAATTTGGAAAGCTCCGAAAGCTGCGAACTACCTTGTTGGCATAATTGTCTCGGGCACAACTCCACAGCAACTCTTGCAGAATTTGGAATTTATTTTCCAAACTTCTGAAAGTGGCAAATTTGAAATGCAACAAGGCTAAGTGAATCTTCTTCCAATGCAAAGCGCAATAGCTAGGCCACCTACTGTCTTCAAGCGGCATCAGGCCCACGCTGCAACACACTGGCACCATTAAAAACATTGCGGCTCCCAAGGACGACAAACAGTTACGATCCATACTAGGACAAATAAATTATTATCGGAAGTTTCTGTCTCATGAGGCTTCCATCAGTGAACTGCTTTATATGTTGTTACCTAAAGGCACCATATTGAACTGGAACAGTAGATGCCAGAGTACATTTGTAAGTAGGCTGTTTAGATTTTTATATTGGTAATGCCACGTAGCGCTCTGTATGAAAATCACTGGCTGTGCTGTGTGCAGTCTGTGGCTAGTTTGCATTGTTGTCTGCCATTGTAGAGGGGCAGCTGGATGTTAACAGCGCGTAGCGTTGCGCAGTTGGAGGTGAGCCGCCAGCAGTGGTGGATGTGGGGAGAGAGATGGCGGAGTTTTGAAATTTGTAATACTGGATATTATGAATTGCTATGTATATTATGATTTTTCAACACTACTAAGGTAAATACATTGTTTGTTCTCTATCAAAATCTTTCATTTTGCTAACTATGCCTATCAGTAGTTAGTGCCTTCCGTAGTTTGAATCTTTTATTTAGCTGGCAGTAGTGGCGCTCGCTGTATTGCAGTAGTTCGAGTAACGAAGATTTTTGTGAGGTAAGTGATTTGTGAAAGGTATAGGTTAATGTTAGTCAGGGCCATTCTTTTGTAGGGATTTTTGAAAGTCAGATTGCGTTGCGCTAAAAATATTGTGTGTTAGTTTAAGCACAGTCTTGTATAAATGTTCAAAGGGGACGTTTCACATTTAATAAATTAGAACAATGTTTGTTTGATGGAAAATGTCTTACGACATACAACCTGAGCAAAATGCTCACAATTGCTGCAGATGCTTCAGACTGCATCATAGGTGCCGTTCTGTCACATCGACATCACGATTTTGAACGACAAATTGAGTTCGCACAAACAAATTACAGCCACATCTGTTTGCAGTCAAGAAATATCATGATTACATTTATGTACGTAAAGTGATCCTGCTCACCGACCACACACCTGTTGTGGCTATGCTACGACCGAACAGCACTGTTCCTACACGGACAGCTCAACGACCGAGCGAGGGGGCGCAGTGGTTAGCACACTGGACTTGCATTCGGGAGGACGACGGTTCAAACCCACGTCCACCCATCCAGAATTAGCTTTCCACGATTTCCCCAAGCCGCTCCTGGCAAATGCTGGGATGGTTCCTTTCAAAGGGCACGGCCGATTCCCTTCCCCATACCTGACGCAATCTTGGATTGTGCTCCGTCTCTAATGACCTCGATCTCTACTGGACGATAAATCCAGTCTCCCTTCCTTCCTTCCTCAGCTCAACGTTTGCAGCGTTGAGTGTTACTTCTGTGGAACTATGGGTATGAAACGTTGTTCAGGTCTACAGAACAATACGCGAAAACAGATTTACTGCCACATTGCCAACAGTGCACGACAAGAAGTCTGATCATCAGGCCAAACTTGTGTCTACAAATCTATGAGGTCTAGGAGCAGGTAAACAAAAATCTGGAGCTGAACCACTAGTATCTGAGTAGCTATCGATACTTCGATTGCATTGGACAACCCGAGACTGCTGGCGTGTTCTGCGGCAGTCACGTCATCGGTGCCCGAAGAATGAGACACTCCCAAGGTTACCCAGACACTGGACATACCGCGAGTCATCGTGTCAAGGACTTTGGGAGCAGCCATCGCCACCAGAGCCTACTGCCCTTGGCAAGGCATGTCGAAGACACGAGACGCCGTCAAATGCCGCAGGTTGCAACGAATCAGCCGCCGTATCACAACGATCTCCTAATAGCCACCATGCCAAACCAACTCTTCGCTATGGCGAACAGGATTATCGCCACTCAGAGGTATATCTAATCATCATATTAGCATGGGCTACGAACAACGCTATGGAAAAACGTCACCTGCAGCGGTAAGTCGCGTTACAAGTTGGCATGCATCAATGGCAGTATACAAAGTAATGAGTGATATCGAGAGTGGATCTCAGATTAATTCCATATCTACAGATTTGCATGAGGCTTTTGACACTGTCCTTCAGAAGCGGCTTCTAATCTCCATTGCGTACCTACGGAAATAGCCACAGTTGTGAATCCGTCATTTCCTATCTGAAAGGTCATAGTTCGTAGTAATTGATGTAACGTTATCCAGTAAAACTGGAATGATATCTGAGGTTTATCAAGGAAGTGTTCTAGGCCTGCGGCTGTTCCTTATCTGTATAAACGATTTAGGAGTCAATCTGAGCAGCCCTCTTACATTGTTTGCAAAACATGCTGTCATTTTCCGTCTGTCATCAGAAAATCAACACCAATTAGAAAATGACTTAGACATGATATCTGTATGGTACGTAAAATGGCAATTCACATAAAATAATAAAAGATGTGAAGTCATCCACATGAGTACTAAAAGAAATCAGTTAAATTTCAGTCACACGATAAAACAGATAAATTTAAAGGCTGTCAGTATAAATACATACCTAGGGATTACATTACGAACAACTTAAACTGGAATGACCAAACAGAGAATGTTGCGGTGAAGACGAACTAAGCTCTGCGTTTTACTAGCGAAACGCTTAAAAGATGCAACAGATCTACTAAATAACCTGCCTATACTACGCTTGTCCGTCCTCTTATGGAGTATTGCTGTACAGTATGTCATCCTTACCAGCTATTACTAACAGAGAACACCAAAAAATTTCGACGAAGGGCAGCCCTTCTTGTGTTATAATAAAAAAAGGGTAGATGTCACAGATGTGATACGCGAGTTGGAATGGCAGTCATTAAAATAAAAGAGTTTCTGGTTGCGGCGAGATCTTTTATCAAACTTTCAATCACCAACTTTGTCTTCTGAATGCAAAGGTATTTTATTTACTCCCTGCCACATAGGGACAAATGAACATCGTAATAAAATGAGAGAGATCAAGGCTCACACGGAAAGATTTAAGTGTCCGTTTTCCCCGAGCGCCGTTCGGGAGTGGAGCCGTAGAAAAATACAATGACAGTGCTCCAATGAACCCTCTGTTAATGTGAATTGCAGAGCGGTCTGTAGATACGTATAGCGAAAACCACATTAGGGACAAATTCCGCTTCCCAGCTGGGAATCGTTCAGACATGTTGTGGGAGCGAAATATTTATATGCCATCAAAAAGGTCCCTGATAACTTCTCTCATCGGCAGCTGACACAGGAACCTGTTGTCCGATTACATTTGTCTCTATAGTTCACTTACGTCACTCTTCACGAAAAGGAAACTAAAGTTGAGAAGGGAGTAAGGTAGAGTTGTACCGTGTCCCCAGTATTATTCAGTATGTACATTGAGCAAACAGTGAAGGAAACCAAAGAAAAATTTTGAGAAGGAACTTCAGTTCAATGAGAAGAAATAAAAAGTTTGAGGTTTTGCGAATTACATTGTAACTATGTCAGAAGCAGCAAAGGACTTGGAAGAACAGTTAACGGAATGGATACAGTTTTGCAAACATTTTACAAGATAGACATCAACAAAAGTAAAATAAAGATAATGGACTTTGCTGGAATCAAGTCAGGCGATGGCGAGGGAATTAGATTAGGCAGTGAGAGACTAAAAGTGGTAGATGGGTTTTGCTATATGGACAGGAAAATAATCGATGATGTATAAAGATGAGACGATATAAAATGCAAACTGGTAATAGCACGAATAACACTTCTGCAAAAGAAAAGTTTGTTAACACTGTTTACAGAGTTAAGTGTTAGGAAATATTTTCTGAAAGTTCTTGTCTGGAGTGTAGTCTTATACGAAAACTGAAACGTGGACAACAAGCAGTTCAGAGAAGAAGAGAAATGTGTTGCTGCAGAAGAATGCTGAAGTTAGATGGAGAGATCGTGTAAGTAATGAAGAAAACAGAAATTTACGGCAGGAAGTGGGTAAATCAAGAAATAGGTTGATAAGATACATATTGAGACGTGAAAGACTCGTCTGTTTGATAATGAAAGAAACTGTGGGGAATAAAATTGCAAAGGGAGACGAAAATATGACTATAATAAGTAGCTAGTAACAGATGTATGTGGCAGTAGTTAAGCAGAGATGTAGAGGCTTGCATAGGATAGGGTAGCGTGGAAAGCTGCTTAAAACAAGTTTTCGGACTGAAGATCATAAACAACAACGTCCTACTGACGCACATTCAACAAAGCAAGGCATCAACGTCCAGTCACTCCACAATATTACAGTTTTGCTAGGAGGGATTGAAGAACATTGATGACGTCGTCTGTCTGTCGACCTCCCTCACCCCCCCCCCTCCCCTTCTTCACGGCTGCAACAACCCAAGTTACTTCATCTCAGTCCCGTTCAACACATCTGGAGTGCAAAGTCATAGACTTACGAAGAAGGTGTGGAAGAAAATCGCCTAAACTAAACTGGGGGAGGGGGCAGGGGCATACAAATTGTATATCACACACAGTTGTAACTTATCCATGCTCCTCCAAGGGTCGACGAACACTTCTTAAATTATATGATGCAGGAGTAGGTTTTAATTTCCAGTATCGGCATGGATTTCTCCCTGTCGGAGACATGAGGTGAGGACATTTTAAATTGTCTCAGACGGAACAAACATCCTGGTTCGTAATCACTGAGGCAGAACGCAGTAACTACATTACGTAAGCCAACACCTAGTTGTCGGCCGGCCGATGTGGCTGAGCGGTTCTAGGCACTTCAGTCTGGAACCGCGCGACCGCTACGGTCGCAGGTTCCAATGCTGCCTCGGGCATGGATGTGTGTGATGTCCTTAGGTTAGTTAGGTTTAAGTAGTTCTAAGTTCTAGGGGACTGATGACCTCAGAAGTTAAGTCCCATAGTACTCAGAGCCATTTGAACCATTTTTGAACCTAGTTGTCGATACAAAGACAGATGTAGATAAGCTGACTATCACTGTGTTTCACGTAAAGGTTCTGTTGTCAACGAAAGGAAACCCTTTCCTTCTTTCAGAATAACAGAGTTAGAAGAATTTCACGTGGCAGGGAGTGGATGGTGGCGTTTTAACCCTGAAATTATTTGGACAGTATTTCTCAGGACTTACTTATTGCATGTATTTGTTGAAACTCCAATGGCAATTTCTTTTGTACATAACGCTTGTTACGAATGAATAAGTTATAAAATGAACTAGTACGATAACACTTCTACTGAACAAAACAGAACTGAATAGAGCAAGCTTGAAATTATATTGAAAATAAAATACACACTGAGATGAGAAAAGTCATGGGATACCGATATGCACATATACAAATGGCAGGCAGCCGCGCGGGATTAGCCGAGCGGTTTAAGGCGCTGCAGTCATGGACTGTGCGGCTGATCCCGGCGGAGGTTCGAGTCCTCCCTCGGGCATGGATGTGTGTGTTTGTCCTTAGGATAATTTAGGTTAAGTAGTGTGTAAGCTTAGGGACTGATGACCTTAGCAGTTAAGTCCCATAATATTTCACATACATTTGAATTTTGAACAAATGGTAGTAGTATCGCATACTCAAGGTATATAAGCGTAGTGCATTGGCGGCGCTATCGCTTGTACTCAGGTGATTCATGTGAAAAGATTCACGACGTGGCGTATGTGGTATCGATAGCAACGATGCCACGGCGTAAATACAAGTTCTAAAGTTGGCACTACGACAGACACCGACGACAGCGCACTCTAGCGGGAGCGGGAGAGCTCTACGAGCTCCGCTCCGAATTCTGCCCATTTGATCAAGAGCGGACGGCCGGGACACTTGGCTTCAGCTTCGCACCTCAGGGCAAAGTTATGTATTACTCTTGTTGCTAAAGTAAAGGTGATTTTAATTCACACTGCAGTACCAAGAGATTTTCACCTTTTCCTGCTCCTACCCACTCGCCGCGGGATACAAAAGCGTTCTACTGGAATTAACAGAGTTTGAACGCAGAATGGTAGTTCGAGCTAGATGCATAGGACATTCCGTTTCGGAAATCGTTAGGTAATTCTACATTCCGACATCCACAGTGTCAAGGGTGTGTCGGGAATACCAAATTTGAGGCATTATCTCTAACCACGGACAACGCAGTCGCCAACGGCCTTCACTTAACGATCGAGAGCAACGGCGTTGCGTAGATTTTCAGTGCTAGCAGACAACTGCGTGAAATAACCGCAGAAATCAATGTGGGACGAACGATGAACGTATCCGTTAGTATAGTGGGACAAAATTCTACATCTACATCTACATTTATACTCCGCAAGCCACCCAACGGTGTGTGGCGGAGGGCACTTCACGTGCCACTGTCATTACCTCCCTTTCCTGTTCCAGTCGCGTATGGTTCGCGGGAAGAACGACTGTCTGAAAGCCTCCGTGCGCGCTCTAATCTCTCTAATTTTACATTCGTGATCTCCTCGGGAGGTATAAGTAGGGGGAAGCAATATATTCGATACCTCATCCAGAAACGCACCCTCTCGAAACCTGGCGAGCAAGCTACACCGCGATGCAGAGCGCCTCTCTTGCAGAGTCTGCCACTTGAGTTTGTTAAACATCTCCGTAACGCTATAACGGTTACCAAATAACCCTGTGACGAAACGCGCCGCTCTTCTTTGGATCTTGTCTATCTCCTCCGTCAACCCGATCTGGTACAGATCCCACACTGATGTGCAATACTGAAGTATAGGTCGAACGAGTGTTTTGTAAGCCACCTCCTTTGTTGATGGACTACATTTTCTAAGGACTCTCCCAATGAATCTCAACCTGGTACCCGCCTTACCAACAATTAATTTTATATGATCATTCCACTTCAAATCGTTCCGCACGCATACTCCCAGATATTTTACAGAAGTAACTACTACCAGTGTTTGTTCTGCTATCATATAATCATACAATAAAGGATCCCTCTTTCTATGTATTCGCAATACATTACATTTGTCTATGTTAAGGGTCAGTTGCCACTCCCTGCATCAAGTGCCTATCCGCTGCAGATCTTCCTGCATTTCGCTACAATTTTCTGATGATGCAACTTCTCTGTATATTACAGCATCATCCGCGAAAAGCCGCATGGAACTTCCGACACTATCTACTAGGTCATTTATATATATTGTGAAAATCAATGGTCCCATAACACTCCCCTGTGGCACGCCAGAGGTTACTTTAACGTCTGTAGACGTCTCGGTGGTTGTGGGCACGAGTGCCCTGGTAACAGCACGACATCGCCCGCGGCGCCTCTCCTAGGCCCGTGACCGTACCAATTGGATCCTAGACAAGTGGAAAACCGCGGCATGGTCAGATGAGTCCCGATTTCGGTCAGTAAGAGCTGATGTTAGGATTCAAGTGTGGCGCAGACCTCACGAAGTTGTCAACAAGACACTGTGCAAGCTGATAGTGGCTCCATAATGGTCCGGGCTGCGTTTACATGGAATGAACTGGGTCCCCTGGTTCAACTGAACCCATAATTGGCTGGAAATGGCTACGTTCGGCTGTCTGGAGACCAATTGCAGACATTTATCGACTCGAGCGAATAATTTGGCCACCCACATCGACCGACATGCATCCCATCGAACGTTTATGGGACATAATCGAGAGGCCAATTCGTACACAAAATCTTGGACCAGCAACAAGCAGTTCTGGACGGCTACAGAGGAAGCGTTGCTCAGTATTTCTGCAGAGGACTTCCAACGACTGGTTGACTCCATGTCACGTCAAATAGTTACGCTACGACGGGCAAAAGCATGTACGATTTTTTCACGTCATCGTAATACGACTAAACTAAAGGTTAACCGAAATATCGCAATTAAATTAATACATCCATAAAATACTCCAAATTAACAACTGAATCACAGAGCCAGTTGACGCGTGTTTCCGTTTGGAGCAGGTGAAGACAATGACTGGGTGGAGAGCAGAACAAATAAACAGAAGATATAAATATCCTGGCTTACATTTAGTGTCATTAGGAAACTGAGGAAATTGAATGAACGCGTACAGATGAAAAGATAATGCTTGAAGAAGTGTAGCCGATGCCTTTATCCAGCAGTGAATTCGAATGGCTGATGATTATGGTGATAATGACGATAACAATTATGTTCATGATGATGGTGATGTGATATCACTCTTTTTTCTTGTCAGTTTTTCTCTTTTAGCGCAAATGTTTACGCGTAACTGAGCAAGTGGTTTATATGGACTGCGAGAGAGAGAGAGAGAGGGCGCGAGAGGAAGAGAGAATTTGGAAATTTGAGATAAGTTCTATGCTTCAAATGGCTCTGAGCACTATGGGACTTAACTTCTGAGGTCATCAGTCCCCTAGAACTTAGAACTACTTAAACCTAACTAATCTAAGGACATCACACACATCCATGCCCGAGACAGGATTCTAACCTGCGACCGTAGCGGTCGCGCGGTTCCAGACTGTAGCGCCTAGAACCGCTCGGCCACATCGGTCGGCTAAGTTCTATGGGACCAAACTGCTGAGGTCATCGGTCCGTAAGCTTACACACTACTTAATCTAACGTAAACTAACTTACACTAAGGAAAACATACACACCCATACCCAAGGGAGGACTCGAACCTCCGACGGGGGCGGAGCCGTGCGAACCGTGGTAAGAGGCCTGAGACCGCACGGCTACCACGTGTTACATTACGTGTACTAAGCCCTTACTTGCATCTAATTTAGCAATTGCGGAGAGGAATCGGATGGTATGATCGCTGTTGAACTGTAATTAGCGGCATTGTTGAAAGCTGCAATTTTGAATACGGAACGTAATTTGATTACTTATGATGATATTTCATATAGAAAAATATAATTTCATGAATGGAAATGGTACGTTTAACTTTTTGGTCATTTTAACTTCTCCCATGTATGTGGCTCGGAACATTATTCGGTATGTCGTAACTCGTAGGGACGTTTGTGTCCTGGGAAATCAGTAAAGCCTGCACCACTGTCGTTTATGCTCTATTTTGAGATATTAATTTCTGGACTTTTATCGAAACTAATACACAACTTGGACACTGATCCACTTGCTGCAGAGTGAGTACATCATAGCACCCAAGACGGCTTGCCCACGGCGTACGATTGTGCCTCTGACTGTTTTAAGAATTTTCAGGGTCGACGATCGCCGGAGTTCTGCAGAGACACAGAAATTTATTCCAGGTGCTGACTTCGACATCGAGAGTCAGGCAGAGTATGATAACGAACTGTAACTGCCCTTTACATTAATCATTTTTCTTGATAGACCTGAGAATTCAAACAGGAATTAAATTAATCCCTGGAAGTGTGGAAGATATTTGTGTTAAAAATATAGGGGAAGCAACTTTTCTCGCCGAAAAGTTTCCATTCAAGTAACCAGACATTTTTCAGTCAAAATAATTTAACTTCTACATCTACATATATACTCCGCTAGCCACCAAGCGGTGTGTGGCGGAGGGCACAATTCGCGCCGAAGTCATATTCCCCCCTCCCCCCCCCCCTCTGTTCCACCACTCGCGGATCGCGCGAGAAAAAAATGACTGAACGCCTCAGCACGAGCTCTTATTTCCCTTATCTTTGAATGATGATCATTACGCGATTTGAAAGTTGGTGGTAATAATATATGCTCTACATTCTCGGTGAAGATTGGATTTCGGAATTTAGAGAGCAGCCCCTTCTGTTTAGCGCGGTGTCTATCTGCAAGTGTGTCCCACTTCAAACTTTCTATGAGATTTGTAACGCTCTCGCGATGGCTAAATGTACCAGTCACGAATCTTGCCGCTCTTCTTTGGACCTTCTCAGTCTCTTGAATCAGACCCAACTGGTAAGGGTCCCATACAGACGAACAATACTCTAAGACTGGACGAACTAACGTATTGTAAGCTATTTCCTTTGTTGAAGGACTGCATCGCTTTGAGATTCTACCAATAAACCGCAATCTAGAGTTCGCCTTACACGTTACTTGAGTAATCTGATCATTTCATTTGAGATCATTTCGAATAGTCACACCCAGATACTTGACTGGTGTTACCGCTTCCAAAGACTGATAATTTATTTTGTACTCATACATTAATGGGGATTTTCGCCTTGTCATACGCAGTAGGTTACACTTACTAATATTGAGAGATAACTGCCAGTCATAACACCACGCATTTATTTTCTGCAAATCCTCATTGATTTGTTCACAACTTTCGTGTGATACCACTTTCCTCTAGACTACAGCATCATCTGCAAACAGTCTAAGGCCGCTGTCAGTACCATCAACGAGATCGTTTATGTAAATCGTAAAAAGCAGAGGACCTATTACGCTGCCCTGGGGCACACCTGAAGTTACTCTTGTTTCTGTTGAAGTTACCCCGTTAAGGACGATACGTCTATTAGAACAATTTCTATCCTACCGCATATGACATCGGATAGACCGTAAGTGCGCACTTTTTGTAGCAAGTGACAGTGCGGAACAGAGTCGAATGCCTTTCGAAAGTCGAGAAATATTGCATCAACCTGGGAGCCGGTATCTAGAGCCTGTTGTATATCATGCACAAAGAGGGCCAGCTGTGTCTCGCATGACCGCTGTTTCCTAAAACCGCGCTGGTTGCTGCAGATGAGCTTCTCAGAGTCTAGAAAGGTCATTATGTCTTAACACAAAATATGTCCCATGATTCTACAACAAATCGTTGTCAGTGAAATTGGCCGGTAATTATATGCATCCGATTTTCTTCCCTTTTTATAGATCGTTAAGAGAACCACTTGCATGAATATCAAGAGCTCAGATGGAAACCCAGTTCTAAGCAAAGAAGGGAAAGCAGAAAGGTGGAAGGAGTATATAGAGTGTCTATACAAGGGCGATGTACTTCAGGGCAAAATTATGGAAATGGAAGAGGATGTAGATGAAGGTGAAATGGGAGTATGATACTGCGTGAAGAGTTTGACAGAGCACTGAAAGACCTAAGTCGAAACAAGGCCCCGGGAGTAGACAACATTCCATTAGAACTACTGATAGCTTTGGGAGAGCCAGTCCTGACAAAACTCTACCATCTGGTGAGTAAGATGTACGAGACAGGATAAATACCCTCAGACTTCAAGAAGAATATAATAATTCCAATCCCAAAGAAAGCAGGTGTTGACAGATGTGAACATTACCGAACTATCAGTTTAATAAGCCACGGCTGCAAAATACTATCACGAATTCTTTGCAGACGAATGGAAAAACTGGTAGACGGCGACCTCCGGGAAGATCAGTTTGCATTCCGTAGAAATGTTGGAACACGTGAAGCAATACTGACCCTACAACTTATCTTAGATACTAGATTAAGGAAAGGCAAACCTACGTTTCTAGCATTTGTAGACTTAGAGAAAGCTTTTGAAAATGTTGACTGGAATAATCTCTTTCACATTCTGAAGGTGGCAGAGGTAAAATACAGGGAGCGAAAGACTATTTAGAATTTGTACAGGAACCAGATGCCAGTTATAAGAGTCGAGGGGAATGAAAGGGAAGCGGTAGTTGGGAAGGGAGTGAGACAGGGTTGTAGCATCTCCCCGATGTTATTCAATCTGTATATTGAGCAAGCAGTAAAGGAAACAAAAGAAAAATTGGGAGTAGGTATTAAAATCCACGGAGAAGAAATAGAAACTTTGAGGCTTGCCGATGACATTGCAATTCTCTCAGAGACAGCAAAGGACTTGGAAGAGCAATTGAACGGAAGGGATAGTGTCTTGGAAGGAGGGTATAAGATGAACATGAACAAAAGAAAAACGAGGATAATGGAATGTAGTCGAATTAAATCGGGTGATGCTGAGGGAATTAGATTAGGAAATGAGACACTTAAAGTAGTAAAGGAGTTTTTCTATTTGGGGAGCAAAATAACCGATGATGGTCGAAGTAGAGAGGATATCAAATGTTGACTGGCAATGGCAAGAAAGCGTTTCTGAAGAAGAGAAATTTGTTAACATCGAGTATAGATTTAAGTGTCAGTAAGTCGTTTCCGAAAGTATTTGGGGGGGTTGTAGCCATGTATGGAAGTGAAACGTGGACGATAAATAGTTTGGAGAAGAAGAGAATAGAAGCTTTCGAAATGTGGTGCTACAGAAGAATGCTGAAGATTAGATGGGTAGATCACATAACTAATGAGGAGGTATTGAATAGAATTGGGCAGAAGAGGAGTTTGTGGCACAACTTGACTAGAAGAAGGGATCGGTTGGTAGGACACGTTCTGAGGCATCAAGGTGTAACGCCGGAAATGCATATCCTCCTATTTCCATCTATTGTACTATAATTTTCTTCGTTGTTTTGTTACCTCAAGATATGACATTTATGTGTAATTGTTTTACTGTTTGTATATATATATATATATATATATATATATATATATATATATATATATATATATATATATATGCATTTATGTCGATGTATAATTGGTCTGTTTTGTAAATATTATTTGTATTTTTACGCTGGGTCTGGCCTAGGGAAAAGTATGGTATCGAACGACTACATCGATAGGTCGTGTGGAGAACCAAAGTGTTTAGGATCTTTGGTAGTGTTAACTCTGCCGCGTGGAGCGCGGGCAGAGCAGAGAGAGTCTGGCTGGAGTAGTGCGGTGGAGCAGGTGTGTTGAGTGACGCTCCCGCGAGTTGCCGCGCTTACCGGGTTTGGTAGCATGTAATTGCGCTCGACTTGCTGAGATAGTTTCTGACACGGTGTCGCGGACGGGAAGCGTTAGCTGGCACACATGAATAGCCCGTTTCAGCTGCAGACCGTGTCGAGAAGAAGTCGCGCCAACATCCAGTTTCTGCAACAGCGACGGCCGACAATGAGTGACTGTCGCCACCTCCTCGATCGACGACTTCAAACCTTCAATCAACCAACAAGGAAGACTGGTAGCACGTAAAGTTTTAGAACTGTTTGGCAGACCTCAGCTTTTCAAACTGTTAAATTTTTCTCACTAAATTACAGCAACGTAGCATGAACCTTTGTTGCTCATTGTCCCAATTGCATTACCAACCAGGGTCCCTTCCTTTTCCAGAATGAACCCGAGTGTCGTTGAAATTCAAACGCCAGCATTAAAGTAATATCATTCGATTTCACTGCTTTAATTTCAGAGTTCAGTTAAGGTATTCATAGCTGGCTACAATATTTAGATTACACAAGCACAAATTAAGAGTGCGAGTTTTGTTACCCTATTTTAGCTTACCTGTGACAGCAGCTCAGCTTGGTACGTACTAAATTTTACTATTGTTAATTGTTCAGAATCATTTAATTCTAGTTCAAAGCTAAATCTCTTATTTCTAAATTGCGTAGATTCAAGTAACTTTTGAAATGAGTGTTGAGGTAGCCCAAGACTAACCGTATTTTACTGAATATCGATGTGCTTCAGAAACAAAGCTCACTATTAATTTCATTCACTAAATTAACTTTCAATTTTCCGGTTTTATTAATTCTTTTGCTAAATTAAGTCAGAGTGTAGCGAAATTTATTACTTCTGACAAACTTTCAGTTTTCACACTGCACGTGTCAACCTTCAGTTGCCACGCTTCTAGTGCTAATTATATGTGTAATAACCTTTCTTTTTCAGTTACTATAGTAATTGTCCATAGGACTGGCGACCGTAATTTCCCCAAAATCTCAAATATGTAATTACCGCTAGTTAATTGTTAACGTAACGGCCGCACATTTACTTTCTTTATTATCTTTACCCCTTTTCAAAATTAATTTCCACCAGTTTCATTTGCATTTTTTCTTTCATTTAGATGTAACCCTTTCCTTCCTCTTTACCGACAGATTAACTTCGGTGACGATTGCTTTTCCCAAATTTCCATTAGGTACACGCGGTTTAATTTTTCACTGTCATTAATGTCGATAAGTGAGGGGGAGGTTACACGTGGCGACCTGGTGACAGGACAATCTTCAAATTTGAGGTTGTTCTGGACACGAATTCTGCACTGTGCAAATCTCGTAACAAAGTACTGGTTACGAATGGGCCGTTACGTCAGCGAGAATAAGTAGTGGGAGTAATCCTAATTATATTTGAGATTTGGCATTTATATTGAAAATTATTAGAATGAGTGAAGGCAACAATTACCAAAATTTGGTAGATACGGAACGATCGGTCGAACAGTGGGAAACACGCACCGCGGAACCCATTGTTCAGGGGCAAGCGGCTAGCATGAAAGACGCGACCGCCGAAACGCAACAAAGAGCAGAAATGGAATTCCAAACTTTAGAAAATGAGAACATGTTTCGGAATTGGAAGCGAAAATCAAATCTGTACCCCTTGATGACCAATACGGGGGAACTTATATAGAGGAACCAGCTACGGAAGTAAAACCGGTAGTTTCCGGGAATTTAACTGATTTATTGAATGTTTTGATTAATGAAATCAAGAGTCAATCGGCAGAAATTAAAGCTCAGTCTGAAAAAATTTACACGCAGCTAGACAACCAGAACAAAGCTATTAATGTTGTTAACAACAATGTTCGAGTTATTAACACTAAAGTTGATAAAATCAAAGAAGATATTGTTATGATTAATACCGAAATCGGTAATCTTAAACAGGAAATGATAGGAGTTCAGGCGGAAATTGCGAGCATAAATACTCGTTTTGATTCCGAAATTAGCAGAATCGAGAAAAGTGTAGGAGAAGCAGTTGCTCCGAGCATCGAGGATAAGGTGACGGAACAAATTCAATTAGTGAAAAAAGAGGATCAACAGAAGGTGGAAACTTTAAAGGCTTTAGTATCCAAAGTAGATACTAAAGTGAGGAAGCAGGCTAATACCTGCGAAGAGAAAAAGAGGGAAGTGGAAACGCTTGCGACAACCACCTGCCAAGTAATTACGAGAGTGTCGGAATTAGATAAGAAACCTGACGAAAAACAGAGCTATGTGCCAATCTGTGCACATAGTCCGGAATTGTTGACGAAAGAGGAGTGGTTCGACCCCTTGAAAAAAGGCGGTATACACGCGACTGATTTCATTAAAAATTGTGAAAGAGTTTTACCCAGATCATGGACTAATGAGAGAAAAATTAATGCCGTTATTGATGTGTTGGCTGGTGATGCAAAGCGTTGGGGCTTAAACCTCAACATTACGAACCTGACTTTTGACGAGTTTAAAAATTTGTTTCTGGCTGAATACTGGTCAGAGCAAAAAAAAAAAAAAAAAAAAAAAAATGCAAAGTGTCTGGCGCGAATTTGTCGTATTGAGGCCTTCCGATGCTAATTCGCGCGGCTCGATGAAGGAGTTTTGTGAGGGCTGGATCCGCAAGTTGGAATATTTGCATGATCGCCGCACGGAGTACGAAATAGTCTGGGAACTCTACAAGAAGCTTCCAGATGATACAAAACGCTACGTAAGAAGTAATTACAGGACAATCAATGATTTCCTGGAAAGAGTTGAGGACGAGGAAAATTGGCGCAATAATCGCGACAGTGAGGCCGTGGTAACAACAACGGGTACCACAGCAACCACAACAATGATAACTATGGGAATAATGCATACCGGAATCTTGGCAGCAATAACAATAGTGGTTCGGGCCGTAATGACAATCGGTGCAATGCAAATAATAACAGGAATGACGGAAACCAGTATCATACTAGCGTGATATGGGCTTCGCAGAATAGTAATAACGCCAGAGGGTGTGACCAGCCGCCTCAGCAGTATCCGGGAAGCGTATCTGCTGGGACGAGACAGGGAAACCATTAGCCGCGCCGGTGAGGGGCCGACCGGGTGTGGAGAAATTTTGGCGGCCCAATAACAGTAGAAAACCGAGGTGTCGTCGTTATGAAAATTCCGTATGGAATAATCAACAGCGGGAGAGTGTGCCAGTGTTAGGAGAAAGGAGTGCGCCCACAGGTAGTAGATCAGCTGTAGACACGGCAGCAGAAAATACATTCACTGTCAGTGAGAACAATTTAAGCAGTGTTCCGGAAATCGATTATAAAGTGGCAGCTGTAACACCCACAGCGGAACTGGAGATTGAGTTTAAGATTGATTCGCAAGTGTTGAGAGTGAGGAGGGGAGGTTACAAAGGGATCACCAATTTAGTATTAGAGCGCAGCGTGGAGGGTAAAAATCGTAGAGGGAGACCTAGAGGTGAATACACTAAGCAGATTCAGAAGGATGTAGGCTGCAGTAGGTACTGGGAGATGAAGAATCCTGCACAGGATAGAGTAGCATGGAGAGGTGCATCAAACCAGTCTCAGGACTGAAGACCATAACAACAACAACATGACCTGGGCCTTCTTCCAGTCCTGTGGAACTTTCCGCCTTTCCAATGATCTCTGATAGGTGACAGGGCCAACTTGAATTTAATGGGGAGAGAAGTTAAAGTGTTAGTTAAAAATGTATGGAAGGCAATTCAAAACTCATAGTAATGCCGTGTGAACTGTAGTGGCAGAGCTCCCCCGCACATCGAGGCGATCGCTTACCGTCGCAGCAGGCAGCAGCAGGTGGTGAGCTGGTCGGCAGCAGCTTTGTGGTCAGAGGCCGCACTGGCGAGCTTTATAGACAGGCCGGCGGCGAGGCACACAAGAGATACCGGGAGGGCAGGGCGGCGGTGGCCCCCGATACGGCGACCACCGAGGGGCAGCGGGCCAACGCCAACACGGCGGGGCGCCGGGTCCCTGGCACGGTGTACAGGGGGCACAGTGGCTGCCGTACGCCGGTTCCGCCTGCTTCTCTAGGTGAATGCGAGCTCTCTTCTCAGCCGACACCTTCTCTGTTCCTAAATGTACACCGTGTGTTGCTCGTATCACTGTACGTAATTCTGCGCTAAACGTAAAAACTACACTGAAACACCAAATAAACGTGTAGGCACGCGTATCGAAAAACAGAGATATATAAACAAGCAGAATACGGAGCTGCGATCGGCAACGCCTATACAGGGTGGTCCATTGATAGTGACTGGGCCAAATATCTCACGAAATAAGCGTCAAACGAAAAAAACTACAAAGAACGAAACTTGTCTAACTTGAAGGGGGAAACCAGACGGCGCTATGGTTGGCCCACTAGATGGCGCTGCCATAGCTAAAAAAAAAAAATTGTTCAAATGGCCCTGAGCACTATGGGACTTAACTTCTGAGGTCATTAGTCCTCTAGAACTTAGAACTACTTAAACCTAACCAACCTAAGGACATCACACACATCCATGCCCGAGGCAGGATTCGAACCTGCGACCGTAGCGGTCGCGCGGTTCCAGACTGTAGCTCCTAGAACCGCTCGCCCACCACGGCCTGCTGCCATGGGTCAAACGGATATCAACTGCGTTTTTTTTTAAAATAGGAACACCCATTTTTTATTACATATTCGTGTGGTACGTAGAGAAATATGAATGTTTTAGTTGGACCACTTTTTTCGCTTTGTGATAGATGGCGCTGTAATAGTCACAAACATATGGCTCACAATTATAGACGAACGGTTGGTAACAGGTAGGTTTTTTAAATTAAAGTACAGAACGTAGGTACGTTTGAACATTTTAGTTCGGCTGTTCCAATGTGATACGTGTACCTTTGTGACCTTATCATTTCTGAAAACGCATGCTGTTACAGCGTGATTACATGTAAGTACCACATTAATGCAATAAATGCCCAAAATGATGTCCGTCAACCTCAATGCGTTTGGCAATACGTGTAACGACATTCCTCTCAGCAGCGAGTAGTTCGCCTTCCGCAATGTTCGCACATGCTTTGACAATGCACTGACGCATGTCGTCAGGCGTTGTCGGTGAATCACGATAGCAAATATCCTTCAACTTTCCCCACAGAAGGAAATGCGGGGACGTCAGATCCGGTGAACGTGCGGGCCATGGTATGGTGCTTCGACGACCAATCCACCTGCCATGAAATATCCTATTCAATAGCGCTTCAACCGCACGCGAGCATGTGCCGGACACCCATCATGTTGGAAGTACATCGCCATTCTGTCATTCAGTGAAACGTCTTGTAGTAACATCGGTAGAACATTACATAGGAAATCAGCATACATTGCACCATTTAGATTGCCATCGATAAAATGGGGGTCAATTATCCTTCCTCCCATAATGCCGCACCATACATTAACCCGCTAAGGTCGCTGATGTTCCACTTGTCGCAGCCATCGTGGATTTTCCGTTGCCCAATAGTGCATATTATGCCGGTTTACACTACCGCTGTTGCTGAATGACGCTTCATCGCTAAATAGAACGCCAGAAAAAAATCTGTCATCGTCCCGTAATATCTCTTGTGCCCAGTGGCAGAACTGTACACGACGTTCAAAGTCGTCGCCATGCAATTCCTGGTGCATAAAAATATGGTACGGGTGCAGTCCATGTTGATGTTGCATTCTCATCAGCGACATTTTTGAGATTCCCGATTCTCGCGCAATTTGCAATTTGTCTGCTACTGATGTGCGGATTAGCCGCAATAGCAGCTAAAAAACCTTCTGGGGCATCATCATTTGTTGCAGGTAGTGGTTGACGTTTCACATGTGGCTGAACACTTCCTGTTTCCTTAAATAACGTAACTATACGGCAAACGGTCCGGACACTTGGATGATGTCGTCAAGGATACCGAGCAGCATACATAGCACACGCCCGTTGGCCATTTTGATCACAATAGCCATACATCAATACGATATCGACCTTTTCCGCAATTGGTAAACGGTCGATTTTAACACGGGTAATGTATCACGAAGCAAATACCGTCCGCACTGGCGGAATGTTACGTCATACCACGTTCTTATACGTTTGTGACTATTACAGCGCCATCTGTCACAAAGCGAAAAAAGTGGTCCAAATAAAACATTCATATTTCTTTACGTACTACACCAATATCTAATAAAAATGGGGGTTCCTATTTAAACAAATGGCAGTTGATATCTGTTTGTCCTATGGCAGCACCATCTAGCAGCCCATCCATAGTGCCGTCTGGTTTCCCCCTTCAAGCTAGAAGAGTTTCGTTCTTTGTAGTTTTTTCGTATGATGCTTATTTCGTGAGATATTTGGCCCAGTCACTATCAATGGACCACCATGTATAAACAAGCAGAATACGGAGCTGCAATCGGCAACACCTATATAGGACAACAAGCGTCTGGCGCAGTTGTTAGATCGGTTACTGCTGCTACAATGGCAGATTATAAAGATTTAAGTGAGTTTGAACATGGTGCGATAGTCGGCTCACGAGCGATGGGACACAGCACATCCAAGGTAGCGATGAAGCGGTGATTTTCCCGTGCCACCATTTCACGAGTGTACCGTGAATATCAGGAATCCAAAAAACATCAAAGCTTCCACATCGCTGCAGCCGGAAAAACATCCTGCAAGAACGGGATCGACGACGACCGAAGAGAATTGTTCAAAGTGACAGAAGCTTAACCCTTCCGCAAATTGCTGCAGAGTTCTATGCTGCGCCATCAGTAAGTGTCAGCGTGCCTACCATTCAACGAAACATCATCGATATGGGCTTTCGGAGCCGAAGGCCCACTCTTCTACTCTTGATGACTGTACGACACAAAGCTTTATACTTCGCCTGGGCCCGTCAACACCGACATTGGACAGTTGATGACTGGAAATATGTTGCCTGGTCGGACGAGTCTCGTTTCAAATTGTATCGAGCAGACGGACGTGTACGGGTATGGAGACAACCTCACGAATCCATGGACCTTGCATGTGAGTAGGGAACTCTAAAACTGGTGGAGGCTCTGTAATGGCGTGGGGCGTGCGCAGTTGAAGTGATATAGGATCCATGATACGTTTAGATACTGCTCTGACAGTTGAAACGTACGTAATCATCCATCCGTCATCACCTGCATCCATTCATGTCCATTGAGCATTCAGACAGACTTGTGTAATTCCAGCACGACAATGCGACACCCCACACGTCCAGAATTGCTGCAGAGTGGCTCCAGGAACGCTCTTCTGAATTTAAACACTTCTGCTGGCCTCCAGACTTCCCAGACACGAACATTATTGAGCAAATCTGGGATGCCTTGAAACGTGCTGTTCAGAAGAGATCTCCATCCCTCGTACTCTTGCTGATTTATGGATAGCTCTGAAGGACTCATAGGGTCAGTTCCCTCCAGTACTACTTCACACATTAGTCAAGTCCATGCCACGTCGTTCTGCGGCCCTTCTGCTGCTCGCGAGGGCCCTACACGGTATTAGGCAGGTGCATCAGTTTCTTTGGTTCTTCAGAGTAAAATCTATATCACAGGAATTCAGGTTTACCTGTTATGCAGACAACTGCCCTTTTTAATGCCCGAACATGTTCCAGCATCTTTATGCCGTCATCGGTGGGTACTTTCACACAGTCCTTAAAGATTCAGTCATGTTTTACGTAATAATTATTCGAATACAAATCAAGCCTACAAACTTGTACACCTGTTCCGATTATTTGCCTTATGTGCTAAAATGTTACGCTCTGTAGTACCTCCTTTACATTATCATATAGCCTGCCACGCGCTACCAAATTATTATATTGTGAGTTTGGTTGCCGAGTTAGCAAATAACTTTATCTGTAAACGTAATTTAATGGGTGCTATCGGCAGAGTTTGTCAAACTGACTCCGTATTTTTAGACTTTCACAAGATTTTCGACAAAGTTCCTCGTAGGTGTCTTCCAATCAAACCGTGTGCCTATGAAGTATCGTCTCTGTTGTGCGACTGGACTCATGAGTTCCTGACAGGAAGCCACAGTTCTGTGTAACTGACGGAAAGTCATCCAGTAAAACAGAAGTATTATCTGGCGTACTCCAAAGAGGTGTTATAGACCCTCTGCTGTTCCTGATCTATATAAACTACATAGGAGACAATTTGAGCAGCCCTCTTAAATTGTCTGCAGAAGATGCTGTCATTTATCGTCTTGTAAAGTCTTCAGGTGATGAAAACCAACCGCAAAATGATGTATACAAGATATCTGTACGGTGAGAAAAGTGAGAATTTACTCTAAACAATGAGAAGTGCTAAGTTGTCCACATGAGTACTAAAAGAAATTCGCTAAATTTCGGCTAACCGATAAATCACACAAAAAAGCTGTAAAGTCAACTAAATACATAGAGATTACAGTTACGGATAACTTCAGTTGGAACGATCACATAGCTAATGTTGTGGGTAAAGCAAACCAAAGACTGCGATGTATTGGTCGAACGCATAGAAAATGCAACAGATCGACTAAAGAGACTGCTTACACCACGATTGTCCGCCTTCTTCTGGAGTACTACTGCGCGGCGTGGGATTTGCATCAAATGGAATAGAGGGAGGACGTCGTAAAAGTTAAAAGAAGGACAGCTCGTTTTGTATTATCGCGAAATAGGGGAGAGAGAGTGTGTAACAGACATGATGAGCGAGTAGGAGTGGCAATCATTAAAACAAAGACATTTTCGTTGCAGAAGAATCTTTTCGTGAAATTTCAATCAATAAATTTCGCCTTCGAATGAGAAATTGTTCCGTTGGCTCCCACCTATATAGCGAGATATGATCATGACAAAATCAGAGAAATCGTATCTCGTACAGAAAGATTTAGGTGCTCGTTTTCCCGTGCGCTGTTAGAGAGTGGAACCGTCGAGAAATAGCTTGAAGGTGCGTAAGTAGGCTGTTTAGGTTTTCTTATTGGTAACGCCACGTAGCGCTCTGTATGAAAATCACTGACTGTGCTGTGTGCAGTCTGTGGCTAGTTTGCATTGTTGTCTGCCATTGTAGTGTTGGGCAGCTGGATGTGAACAGCGCGTAGCGTTGCGCAGTTGGAGGTGAGCCGCCAGCAGTGGTGGATGTGGAGAGAGAAATGGCGGAGTTTTGAAATTTGTAAAAATGGATGTCATGAACTGCTGTATATATTATGACTTTTGATGACTATTAAGGTAAATACATTGTTTGTTCTCTATTAAAATCTTTCATTTGCTAACTATGCCTACTAGTAGTTAGTGCCTTCCGTAGTTTGAATCTGTTATTTAGCTGGCAGTAGTGGCGCTCGCTGTATTGCTGTAGCTTGAGTAACGAAGATTTTTGTGAGGTAAGTGATTTGTGAAAGGTATAGTCTGTGATTTTCATACAGAGCGCTACGTGGCGTTACCAATAAGAAAACCTCAACAACCTACTTACAGGTGCTTCGATGAACCATCTGCCATGTACTTAATTGTGAAGTGCAGATTAATCATGAAGATGAAGATATAGATGTAGTTGTGTGAAAATATTTCACGACTATATTTTCAATTACTTACTTATTTTCGTGTGTCTGTCCTCATATGTAATCTCAAGTGCTGCATTATTTTATTATCATTATTATTCTTATGGTTTACTTGGACATTTTACATTGTTATGTAAATGGTTAAATATGTTGGGTTAGTGCATAAGTTCGTAGCGTTTTTTGATAAGTCTAATAAAAACAACACATCCACATGACAGAGACTTTGCTCTTCGATAATATATTCTCCTACACTATTTACAACAGTCTGGCAGAGCTGAGGTAGCTATTCGGTTCCACAACTGTAGAAATCACTTTGTGTTGAGGAGAAGAACTCGTGAAGTCATGTTTGGAGCTTATTTTCATCCGGAAAGGAAGTTACTTGAAGGTTGTTCGATAGAGAGAGGAAAAGTGTAAATACGAGGGCGCAAAATCAGGTGAATAATGTGGGTGAGGAACGACTTCGCAATCCAACTCTTGTACATGTTTTTTGCCAGTCTAGGAGAATGCAGGCGGGCTTTATCGTGGAGTAGCATCACTTCATGCAGTGTTGCTGGTCGTTGTTCTTGGATTGCGCCTGCAAGACGCCTTAGTTTTTGACAATAAATGTCACCAGTGATGGTTACGCCTCGGGGGAGCGATTCGTAGTACAACACACCGTCATTGTTCCACCAGATGCATAACATTGTCTTTTGTGGATGCGCACACGTCTTTGTACGGGGAGTTGCTGTTTTGTTTGAGCTCAACCATTCCTTTGTTTTCCTTGTGTTACCATAAATAAACCATTTATCGTCACCAGTAACGATACAGGATTGGAACGGTCGCTGTTGTTTGCGAACTAATTGATGACGAGGAAGCACAGATGCACATATGGCCACCAGCTAACTTTTGTGATTTTAGCTTAGAGCATGCGGTACCCATACAACCAATTTTTGAACTTTTCCCGTTCATTGCAAATGCCGCAAGACGGTGTAATGATCACAGTTCATCACATTTGCCAGTTCTCAAGTCCACTGACTTAGATCATCGTGGATTAATGCGTTTAAACGATCTTCATCGAATCCCGGAGGTCTTCCTGAACACGGAGAGTCACTAATGTCGAACCGACCCTCCTTAAAACGAGAAAACCATTTCCCTGCCGTGCTCTGTTCAGTGGCGTTATTAGCCGGCCGGAGTGGACGAGCGGTTAAAGGCGCTACAGTCTGGAACCGCACGACCGCTATGGTCGCAGGTTCGAATCCTGCCTCGGGCATGGCTGTGTGTGATGTCCTTAGGTTAGTTAGATTTAAGTAGTTCTAAGTTCTAGGGGACTTATGACCACAGCAGTTGAGTCCCATAGTGCTCAGAGCCATTTGAACCATTTTGAAGTGCCGTTATTCCCACACTCGGTGCAAATGTTTCTGGCTGCCCTCGCTGCTGTCGTCCCTCTACTGAACTCAAATAGGAGAATATGTCGTAAATGTTACGATGTCTCTACTCGGCTCCCCATTTAGCGTCCACAGCTCCACTCACTATCTCCAAATGACAAGATGACAATATGTGAACTCAAATAACAACAGTGAACTATAAATAAAAACTGACGATCGATAAATAAACCCAATATGCAAAACGAAAGCGCTACAAACTTATGCACCGACCTAACACATAAAACAACACATAGTATAAAAACAAACTTAAAAAAAACAAGCACTAGAAAAATTTATATCTGAATATTTAGGTCTCTTAGGCATTTCAAAGATTTTGGTTTCACCATCGCTGTTCATTGAGTTCACCAGGAAATTTTTGTACACTACTGGCCATTAAAATTGCTACACCAAGAAAAAATCCAGATGATAAACGGGTATTCTTTGGACAAATATATTATACTAGAACTGACATGTGACGCAATTTAGGTGCATAGATCCTGAGGAATCAGTACCCAGAACAACGCCCTCTGGCCATAATAATGGCCTTGATACGCCTGGGTATTGAGTCAAACAGAGCTTGGATGGCGTGTACAGTTACAGCTGCCTATGCAGATTCAACACGATACCACAGTTCATCAAGAGTAGTGACTGGCGTATTGTGACGAGCCAGTTGCTCAGCCACCATTGACCAGACGTTTTCAGTTGGTGGGAGATCTGGAGAATGTGCTGGCCAGAGCAGCAGTCGACCATTTTCTGTATCCAGAAAGGCCCGTACAGGACCTGCAACATGCGGTCGTGCATTATCCTGCTGAAATGTAGGGTTTCGTAGGTATCGAGTAGAGCCACGCGTCGTAACACATCCGAAAGGTAACGTCTACTGTTCAAAGTGCCGTCAGTGCGAACAAGAGGTGACCGAGACGTGTAACCAATGGCACCCCATACACACACGCCGGGTGATGCGCCAGTATGGCGATGATGAATACACGCTTCCAATGTGCGTTTACCGCGATGTCGCCAAACAGGGATGCGACCATCATAATGCTGTAAACAGAACCTGGATTCATCCGAAAAAATGACGTGTTGCCATTCGTGCACCCAGTTTCGTCGTTGAGTACACCATCGCAGGCGCTCTTGTCTGTGATGCAGCGTCAAGGGCAACCGCAGCCACGGTCTCCGAGCTAATAGTCCATGCGGCTGCAAACGTCGTCCAACTGTTCGTGCAGACGGTTGTTGTCTTGCAAAAGTCCCCATCTGTTGACTCAGGGATCGAGACGTGGCTGCACGATCCGTTACAGCCATGCGGACAAGATGTCTGTCATCCCGACTGCTAGTGATACGAGGCCGTTGGGATCCAGCACGGCGTTCCGTATTACCCACCTGAACCCACCGATTCCATATACTGCTAACAGTCAGTGGATCACGACCAACGCTAGCAGCAATGTCGCGATACGATAAACCGCAATCGCGATAGGCTACAATCCGACCTCTATCAAGGTCGGAAACGTGATGGTACGCATTTCTCCTCCTTACACGAGGCATCACAACAACGTTTCACCAGGCAGCGCCGGCCAACTGCTGTTTGTGTGTGACAAATCGGTTGGAAACTTTCCTCATGTCAGCACGTTGTAGGTGTCGCCACCGGCGGCAAGCTTGTGTGAATGCTCTGAAAAGCTAATCATTTGCATATCACAGCATCTTCTTCCTGTCGGTTAAATTTTGCGACTGTAGCACGTCATCTTCGTGGTGTAGCAATTTTAATGGCCAGGAGTGTAATTAGTATTTTTCAACCAGGCGTTGCGTAGTTTCCGCAGCAACTCCACAGTGGCATGCTGGGGCATTCTTGAAGCTACATCCATACAAAAGGCACTACACTCATGCCCCACACGGAATCGATTCAGAGAAGTCCACAGTTTCCTGGGAAGAACGGATCCAAGTATATTTTCTGTAGGATCAGCACTGAGGTGAGTTTTTGGTGAAGAAAACTTCTGCCAAACCTCTCTCCATTTTAACAAACGGCATATGCAGTGTGATTCATCTGATTCATCTGCCTCTATAGCTATCGTTTTATCTAACCCGCAACGTTATATCTTGCCTCCATAACCCACGCGCGAGGTTTTCACATGCTCTCGCACGCTAAGCACAAACTGTTAGTGCCGCAGAAAAAATGAACAGGACCTTTTTGTAGGAAATTTATTTGTTTTCTTTAGCGGCCGTAGTTTTCGGGTCCTTCAAGGAAAAGTACAAAAGTGACCGTCAAACGCACCAGCACTCCCACATTCAGCCCCAATCATAAGCTGTTCATGGTACTCCATCCTAGCACTCTACAAAAATTTTCGACTGCACGAATTGTTTCCTACATTCGGCCTTTTTGGCTTCATTTACTGGCCGTATTACACCACCAGCTTATTCGAACACTTACAAATTGTAAAACTGACGTTTGTATAAATTTTACATAAATATTTTGTGTATTTGAAGAGAATGAAATAAACAATTACATCGTTGTATTCGTCAACTTTTCTCGGTACGAAACTACTGTGCTTGTAAAGGTTAAGATTGGATCAGATTGTCAACGTATTTAGTTTTAGCGTAGCGTTTACAAACGTCGGTTTTCTTTCATTACGCTCAGGGGCACGATTAAATTGATAATGTTAACGAAACTATCGACTATGCTGGTAGCATAACAGCCTAATCAGTAAGAGACTAAAAATGGTCGAATATCGGAGAGTATTCGTTTGGTCGGAAATTTTTGTACAGTGGTAGGAGAGAGTGCTACGAACAACAAACGTACTAGAAATGCTGATTGGTGAGGGATGAGCAGGGGAAGGGGGGAGGGGGGGCGGGGTCGGATGCCTTTCAAGGTCACTTTGGAGTTTTCTCTTGAATAACTCGAAAACAGTGGTCTCCAACGAAAACGTAACTCAGTAAAAAAATTTACGACGCTAAATTTCCTTAAAAAAGACCATCTTCATTTTTATGTGTAGAACTAATAGCTCACGCTCAGCGAGTGAGAGTGTGACAATCTCGAGACAGGTTTTTGATGGCCAGATATAACATTGCGGGTTGCATAAAACACAGCTGAATAGCCCTTTAATATGAGGCGCATCTTGCGTTGGCCAGGATAGCTTTTAAGCCTACTGGCAGGTATGTGCTGTAGTTGGTTATACAGAAGTGAGTTGTGATGAGTGGCATTCTTTTGGAACACTTTTACAGCTTCTGCTTCTCGTATAGTTATTGGTGGAGTGATATTACGTAACACAGACATGCATGCAAGTGGTTTTAATGTAGAAGTGCCGCTTATTCTCATTGCCTGATTTAGCTTAACATCAACTTCGCTTGCATGTGCACTGTTTTCCCATACTGGAGCACAGTACTCTGCCGAGCTGTAAACCAATGCCAATGTAGCAGTATGAAGAGTATCTGCGTTTTCATCCCGCCCTGGCCCAGATAATTTTCTGATGATATTACTTCGCGTGTTAACTTTCGTTGCTGTATTTCCTAAGTGGTTCTTAAAAGTAACGGCCCTGTCCAAAATGACCCCGAAGTATTTGGGTATGGGTTATGTTCCAGAGGCACATTCTCCATATCACATTTAATTTGCGATTCGCCTCACGGTTATTAAGATAGAAAGTATCTATGTGTTGTAGACTGGTTTCACTTCAATCTCCAGTTCTTGAAGTACTCGCCTAGTACGTGTAAATCTGTGGCCAAAGCTTTTTCGCGCTCTTCCAGGTGTAAAAATTCACACAGAAATACGGTTCGTGTTTTTGATGAACCACAGTCGCAAGTCACAGTTTCTAATTTCACAAAACACGATCTTTATTTTGCTACTGATTGCTTGTTCTCTATCGATGTTCAGCACACTGCAGCAACACAAATGTGTTTCAAGACGTTAGAAATTGCAACTTGCGACTGCACTTCATCAAAACCTTGTTTCCTGTTTGTATGTGTATTTCCAAAACAGACAAGCATGCAGATAAAGACAATTTACACAAAAATAACTAGAAGCAATCACAAAATACAGTCGCGAAATATTTTCATTCAAAAAAGTCACGTTTATCGATATCGTGACTAGTTACCTTGGAGCCAGATTCACAGTATCGTCATTTCTTTCAAACAGCAGACTACCTAATAATGTTAGGAAACTAATTCCAGAAATTGGGGGAAAATCGCAGTAGCATAAAGTGTTTGTAGGCCGAGCTTCTTCTCCGCCTCGTCGTTGATGGAAGCTTAAACACTAATCTTCATCTCTTTATCGTTCCTTATCCCTTTTGGTAAACACAGGTGTCCATCACCTTTGTTCAGTCACTTGGGACTGTTAGCTGCGTGAGTGATTCTCGTTAAGTATGAGCTAGGGGAAGAAGTTAGTGCAGCAGCGTACTTAGTGCGAAATCCGTTAACAGGAATTCCGTCTGGGTCTGGTGCCTAGGTCACTACGACTAGTCTTCACTGATTCGCGGTGCTTACTTCAGTATTCCTCATTTGTGATTACATGCAGCGGTCAGACATTGATACGGGAATATATTCATCCGTGAGTCAATCGGATTTTAATATTTCAGCGTTTTAACACGTTTCTGTTAGGTCGCTGTCTGTCTGTTTGGTACACATTTTGCACTCGATTTTGAACTAACTCACCATGAGCTACACACTTGAAAATTTCTACATAGCTCAGAAGTGGATGACTATAATATTAAGTCCGTTTTCACGTCTGGTGTGTGGCAGAGGGTACTTTGTGTAACACTGTTATTTTCCTCATTTCCTATTGGAGTCGCGTGTGTTTCGCAGTAAGAACGGTTGTTTTAAACTTCTGTGTCACCTCGAATCTTCCTAATTTTTAATTTTAAGCTGTCTTTTCCCGAGATATTGTGTAGGAGTCAGCAATATACTGGTTGATTCAGGCGAAATGAAACTGAAATAAACCTGACATTCACCACATGTCTCTATAGTAATCTCAACAAAATGTTTGAAATCGATTGAAAAATTTCAAGCACACAAGATTATAAAGCATAAAATGATTATCGAAGAAAAAACTTTTTAATACAACACGTTTTTCAAATAGCCTAAAAAGTATAAAATAATTTTTTCTAGCCCCACACAGATTCCTGAAAACTTGTGCTTGAGAATTTTTAATAGCTGTGACAATAGTTGTAAAATTTAGAACAAAAACGTAGGGCGCATGAATCAGATAACAGTTGGAGTGAAGAGAATAGTTGCAATTGAGAAAAGTCGAACAACTGTTCATATCATTTGCAGTGCAATGAAATTGGTAATGACTTAGGTGAACTGCTCACGTATCAGTTATCAATTGCAAGAGCCCCCTGTTTTTCGTTATAAATTTTGCATCTATTGTAATAACTATTAAATATTTACAAGCACGAATTTTCAGGACTATTTGCTTGGGGTTAGGAATCTTTTGGGAGTAGGAGAGATTATTTTATGCCTTTTAGTCCCTCTTAAAACGTGTTATGTTAAAAGGCTTTTTATTGTAAATAATTTTGTCTCTTGTCTTCAGTTTCAAAACCAGACTTACCCACGAGAGAATGGATGGAACATTTGGTTCTCATCATTGTAGTTATTTTCATGGATGCATGAGCTGCCATTCAGTTACCTGTGTCATTTCCCTAATTCTCCTTTGCACAATCAAAATATTACCGAATAATGGGTCACAAAGGTCTAGAACAAGTCGTACAAGCATCATCTCATGCACTTTATTGCACACATTTCAGTAAGATTGTTCATAGAATGTCTATCCGTATGCACACTCCGGTGGTCAGTGAACTGTGAGTCGCAGAGGTTACTTTTCACCATTTACAACCGCTTCTTTTCATGTTCTGGCGTAGAAAAGATAGTTTTCAGAGCGTGATACGTCATGGACACCGTCTTATTGTTATTGAGTCTCAAATTTAACCAAACAGTAATATGCGACAAGAGTGTCGTCTTTCGTGCAGTAATTCCCACTCATTGTTCTCAAGATCAGCTTGCTACGACCTCTCACAGGCTAACATATGCTGTCCTTGATTAATGCCCGCAGGCGATCAGTCTAGCTGTGCGCACATCGCTGTCAGATAAGGGGCTTGTTTAAACATGTAGTTAAGACAGACTGCGTCATAAGGAAAATAAATTCAAGCGAAGATGTAAAACGACCTCACTGTGTCCCAAATCATTAGGCTGAAAACTGTACAACCAGTAGTAAACCCTAGTGATTAGGGAAGAGTGATTGGAAATGTTTCTGGTAGTAGGAGGGATCCTGACTGCGAGATGCGTGTGAGAGACATTTGTAAACTGCTTATGAGGCACAACAAACAGCTGACTGTCGCAGTGAAGTTGGTGGCGTTTCCTTGGCAAACAATACACAATTGTTTGGGCTGTGTCCACAGTGGATTTTCCCACAGTCTGCAGCTCATGAATGGTTGTCGACGTTGGAGGACTGCTCTTGACAGGAATTGTTTGCATGCATATAAAGCTTATGGCGCAGCAGGATGCGGTGGCCAGGAAGTCGGACAAGTGTACAGAGAAAAATTTCTCAAAAGAAGACATCATAACTGAAAAGAATTTTTCCCCGTAGTTAGAAACTTGGGAGTCACTACATCGTTCATGCCACAGAGAGCTAGTCAAAATCCTGGACAATTAACTGTTAGCACGACAGAATTGGAGGGGACGGCGGTGAGGTCGCAAGGACTGCCCTAGCGTGTCCGTGGCCTGGCTAAATAACGGGTTGGGGGAGGGGGATTCATAGGGGCCCGCGACCTCCATCCCCTTCCCCACCCTCCCAAAGAACATCTTACATTTATCAATTTCGAAGTTTCTCAGCTAAATTTAGTAAAATAAACTTTAGAGTCACAAAACTGGCAAGGAATTGTAGAAATTTGCAAGCTATAATTTACAATGAGTACTTTCAGTTAACCGAGCACTGTAGCCGAGCGTTTCTAGGCGCTTCAGTCCGGAACCGCACTGCTGCTACAGTCGCTGGTTCGCATCCTGCCTCGGGCATGGATGTATGTGATGTCCTTAGGTTAGTTAGGTTTAAGTAGTTCTAAGTCTAGGGGACTGATGACCTCAGATATTAAGTCCCATAGTGCTTAGAGCCATTTGAACCATTTGAACTTTCAGTTACTCCCCTTGAAAGCCTCTGACTTCTGTTTCAAAATGAACTCAGTACACAAAAGATGTATCTTCGGCAAAATTCCCTGAAAACATACCTCTTTTCTTTTTTTAGAACGAACCCTTATTATTTATCATTTAGTCAATAATCCATAGCAACAACAAGATAGTATTAGACTAAGTAGAATATAATATTATGAAACATGAAAACCAGAACAAAAGCAAACTCCGTACACTCTACAACACTTGGAGCAGTATCAAAATAGTGGGAAAATAACGAAAAGCATACACTAATCTCTTTAAAACTGTTCATTGTTACATGAGTTGTGCAACGGCCTTGCCGCAGTGGATACACCGGTTCCCGTCACATCACCGAAGTTAAGCGCTGTCGGGCGTGGCCGGCGCTTGGACGGTTGACCATCCGGGCCGCCATGCGCTGCTGCCATTTGTCTGGGTGCACTCAGCCTCGTGATGCCAATTGAGGAGATACTCGGCCGAACAGTAGCGGCTCCGATCAACGAAAACCATCATAATGACCGGGAGAGCGGTGTGTTGACCACACGCCCCTCCTATCCACATCCTCAACTGACGATGACACGGCGGTCAGATGGTCCCAATGGGCCACTTGTGGCCTGCAGACGGAGTGCTGTGCTTATATGAGTTGTGAATTGCTTAAGAAATGCAAAGACATTCCGTACCTATTTCTCAACAGCTTTGACTTGCAAAGCGAAGGCATATCCGTACTCAATATCTTTGAAGGTAGGTAGTATTGACAAAGGCGATCCTGGAGTATCCAGTCAAAAAGTCTTAACTGTCACATCCAAAAAAATCAACGACAGGGGTAATGATCTTCGACACATCAAGTAATCAAGCCTCCATTTCCTACCCCCTCGCCCACCCCAACCTTCACCTTCTCCCTCACCCGCCCCACCCCTCCTTACACAAACTGAGCACAGTGTACTATTAAAACGAGAAGGCCAATCACAGCTTAGTGACTCAGTGGGTATTAAAATGAAAACGCCAGATGGAATGTAGCCACTCTGACCATTCTCAAAAGTATCCAAATGCTCTGAAACTTTTTTGTGCCATACTCAACCAAAAAATTAGGTATAGTGTGTAACTTGTAGTGTTTAAAAATACTTTACAGTGTCCCCAAATTACTTATTTTCCAAATGTATAATGCTTATCACAATCACAACGTTTCCTCACATCTCCGTAAAAGTACGTCAGCAAGGCAAAATAGTGCAATGTTGACTTCAACTGTCACAATGTTATTTCAGACATACACACACACTTATATAAGTCAAGCGGGTGTCTTAAACATGATTGCAAACTCTAAAATGTGAACCACGCGCTGTTTACATGTATTAACACACGTTGATAAATATTAAGCTAAAGATGCAGGCAAACTTCTCATTGAATATGAGAATGAGTATACAACATACTCTCCATAAACCGTTAACAACTAACATTTCCTTATCCAATGTAATTAATGAATTAGTAATCAGAATGAAAAATGCTCCTGTCATAGCACAAAAAAGGCGAATATGTCCTGGGCAGAATTTGGGATGTTATGAAGGGAAGTAGCTTGACTTATCATTTTTAGAAACTTGAGAATTAGGGTTGCAAGAATGTAGTACAGGTTATTCAAATCTGATTCCGTTTTAGCAAAGAAATTTCCAGATTGCAACGGTCTTTTTCATTAATGACTTTCAAAACAAATTATTTTTGCAAAGAAGCAAAATGTTCTTCAAAAGAAGAGAAATGGTGGTTTCAATTTCTGTATGTCAAGGCTAACACAAATAACTTTCATCTGTGTAGAAATTTTAATATGTACAAAGTATGTATTGTAATTATATCATTTTTCTTTAAAGAAAACGCGTAACAAAACTAACTACACTATCACAATAAGGAGAGATATATGTAAATAATGAATAGTTAGGTTTAATGTGAAATATCATTATTAAAATTTCGACAATTTCTGGAACGTACTGGTTACACATTACATATAAATACGTAATTATAAAAGTAACATAAATTTATGAATGAAAATGCATATGATACTGGTGTAACATTCTACAATATTTATTATTTAGTTTGCAAACCGGTTTTTGGCTGTTACACCATCATCAGGTACAAAGAGAAATATGTGTGGCAGAGAAATGTATGTAGGATGAAAGACTTTAAATTACTGCATCTAACAAGTATCTCAGTTTCTGAAGATGGCAATTATTGTTAATGTTTGATTTAGAACTAAAACATGAGGAACTATTTCATTCGAAATGCTATGTAAGGTTATTTAACTTACACAAAATATGTGATGTGTTAACTAATTAACTATATAACAAATTATAAAAATTGCTCTAGAAGAAAATGATTTGAACAATAAACTTTGGTGACATGTTACAAGGGTGTGGCTGAACAAATTAATCTTGGCTGTAATAGGTCCTAAATCAAAAACAGATCAGATATACTAGTGGCACTAAGCAGGTAAGTAAAGCTTCTCTTATTATGCAAAGCAAAAATTTTTCAGGGCTAGAGAAACTGTAGTAACTGAAATAAAAGAAAAAACTTGGGCATGTGAGTAAGAGCAGTAATTTACCACATAGGTGGATGGGATTATAGTATCTGCAGTTAGAAGTTTCCAGTAAGAGCCTGTGTCTGGTCATTCAGTATTAAGCTTCAGCAAATGGACATATGTTAATTAATTTCTGTTCAATGTAGTTCATCTTTCTTCCTCTATGGATGTGATGTAATACTTCATGTTGCAATTTATAACTATGGCTTCTCTAAGCAGGTTGTCTGCAAAAGTACAGTCTCCTTTTCTCAGTTTTCAACTTCTATGGTGTTCCTTCAAGCGGATGCATAGTGGCTTGCCAGGCTGACCAATATAGAATTTGCCACAATTACAAGTGAATTTGCGCGTTCCACTCTTTTCCAAAGTTGAAGTGCTGCCTTTGCATTCGGTAAAAGGTGTCCAACAGTTGTGTGCATGTAAAACAGTGTTTTAAAGTTCTTGGATTCAGGCTTTCTTGCTACATCCAGTGAGACTTTTCCTAAACATTTAATTGAGCATCATTTGCTGCGAGCTTGATTTGGTGGGTCGAGAACACGGTGAAGAGCGAGTACACCAGTTGTTTTTGCTTTTTATGCATTATGGAGTCCACCAAGGTAGGAGGGTAGGCATTGTTTCATGCAATTTGTTTGATTTCATGTAATTCACACTGGAAGTTGTCACTTGGGTGGATGCATATTAGGCGATGTATCATCGAATGAAAAGTAGCATGTTTATGGATCACTGGGTGTTACGAGTTGACAGGTATTACAACATCTGTAATGGTAGGTTTCCTATAAATCTTGAAGGTACGAATATGATCACTGATGTCTACAGTTAGATCTAAACAATTTATACAGTTACCCCCAAACTCCGTTCTGAATTTTATACTGTTGTGTTTAGAATTTAACTGCTTGAGGAAGTTTTGAAGTTGTCTGGTAGTCACAGATGGACAACGTTAATCAAAAGATAACTTCGTTAATTGTTAATCGATTACTAAAAAAGTTAACTTTGTTAAACGTTAAAGCATTACTTTGCAGGAGATTTATCGAAAGTTATAGTTAATCATTAATCGTTACTCGCAATTGTAAACTTTATGTCTTGGGTATAGTTAAATGAACAGGTTAATCAAACATTTTACCGTTGCTTAAGTAAAAATGTCTTGGTTGGGCAAGTTTAGGTAGGCCATCAAAGACAAATAATAAACAGTTTAATAATTTAATAATGTCTGCAGCTCGTGGTCTCGCGGTAGCGTTCTCGCCTCTCGAGCACGGGGTCCCGGGTTCGATTCCCGGCGGAGTCAGGGATTTTCACCTGCCTCGAGATGACTGGGTGTTGTTGTGACGTCTTCATCATCATCACTCATCCCCATTACGGTCGGAGGAAGGCAATGGTAAACCACCCCCACTAGGACCTTATCTAGTACGACGGTGCGGGTCTCCCTGTAACGCCGGAAATGCATATCCTCCTATTTCCATCTATTGTACTATTATTATTTTTTTCCTTGCTTTGTTACCTCAAGATATGACATTTCTGTCTCTTTGTATATTGTAATTGTTTTACTGTTGATATATGTATATTTATACATTTATGTCGATGTATAATTGGTTTGTTTCGTGAATATTATTTGTATTTTTACGCTGGGTCTTGCCTAGAGAAAACTACGCTATCGAACGATTACATCGATAGGTCGTGTGAAGAATCAAAGTGTGTAGGATCTTTGGTAGTGTTAACTCTGCCGCTTGGAGCGCGGGCTGAGCAGTTGGGGTCTGGCTGGAGTGGCGAGTGGAGCAGGTGTGTTGTTTGAAGCTCCCGCGAGTTGCCGCGCTTTCGAGGTTTGGCAGCATGTAATTGCGCTCGACTTGCGATGATAGTTTCTGACATGGTGTCGCGGACGGGAAGCATTAGCTGGCGCACATCAAGAGCCCGTTTCGTCTGGTGACCGTGTCGAGAAGAAGGCGCGCCAACATCCAGCTTCTGCAACAGCGACGGCCGACAATGAGTGACTGTCGCCACCTCCTCGATCGACGGCTTCAAACCTTCAATCAACCAACAAGGAAGACTGGACGCACGTAAAGTTCTAGAACTGTATGGCAGACCTCAGCATTTCAAACCGTTCAAATCACAAAATTACAGCAACGTAGCATGAATCTTTGTTGCTCATTGTCCCAATTGAATTACCAAGCAGGGTCCCTTCCTTTTCCGGAATGAACCCGAGTGTCATTGAAATTCAAACGCCAGTATTAAAGTAATATACTATTTCACTGCTTTAATTTCAAATTTCAATTAAGGTATTCATAGCTGGCTACAATATTTGAATTACACTAGCACAAATTAAGAGCGCGAGTTTTGTTACCGTATTTTAGCTTACCTGTGACTGCAGCTCAGCTTGGTACGTACTAAATTTTACTATTGTTAATTGTTCAGAATCATTTAATTCAAGTTCAAAGTTAAATCTCTTATTTCTAAATTGCGTAGATTCAAGTAGCTTTTGAAATGATTGTTGAGGTAGTCCAAGACTAACCGTGTTTTACTGAATTTCGATGTGCTTCAGAAAGAAAGCTCACTATTAACTTCAGTCACTAAATTAACTTTCGATTTTCCTGTTTTATTAATTCTTTTGCTAAATTAAGTCAGAGTGTAGCGAAATTTATTACTTCTGACAAACTTTCAGTTTTCACACTACACGTGTCAACCTTCAGTTGCCACACTTCTAGTGCTAATTATATGTGTAATAACCTTTCTTTTTCAGTTACTATAGTAATTGTCCTTAGGACTGGCGACCGTAATTTCCCCCAAATCTCAAATACCTAATTACCGCTAGTTAATTGTTAACGTAACAGCTGCACATTTACTTTCTTTATTAACTTTACCCCTTTTCAAAATTAATTTCCACCAGTTTCATTTGCACTTTTCCTTTCATTTAGATGTAACTCTTTCCTCCCTCTTTACCGACAGATTAACTTCGGTGACGATTGCTTTTCCAAAATTCCCATTAGGTACACGCGGTTTCATTTTTTACGGTCATTAAGGTCGATAACTGAGGGGGAGGTTACATCCCGCATCGTTCCCGTACGCTCTGTCAAGGACTATAGAACTTCACCATCCTCATGATCAGTTTAAACATTTAGTGTATAATTTTTAGTTATATCACGACAGAACAAAAATACAGAAGATTCATTTAGTATCTGACATAAGGTGCGTATTTCCCTTCATACATATTACCATGTAAAAAGTTTTCAACCCAGAGCGAGATTTGTTTAGGAGACAAAATGTCTTTGCCCACAGAATATCCGATTCCGTGATTTAGTTTCCACACCTAGTTATTCTCGCTCGCACTCGACTATTTACATCAACTGCGTGCACCCCAGCATAGCTACACACCTACATGACCCGAACTTGTCAGAACATGATATCTGCAGAAGTGTCATTTTTGTCGTAAATAGTAGGTACCTAATTAACTATTAATGAACTCAAAGTTAACTGAAGTTAAAGAGTCTGTTAAAGCTTTTTAAAATTGACATAGAAGTTATTCCCTTATTCGAAACGTCAACTTCGCTAATTAATGACAAGTGGATTAACAGTCTTGTGCCCGGCTATGCTTGTAGTATCTGTTCGTAAGTACAACATATCAACACACTTAAATCAGTATCCAACTTCGGAAGAGAGTGGGTTTTATCCTAAAACTGTATTTCAAAATTGTCCATGAAGATTTCAGCAAGGACAGGACTGAGGGGATATCCCACAGCTAGAACATCCATCTATATATTCTGCCATTGAAACGGAAATAATTTTGTGTCAGACAAGTGTGTATAGCTAAACTTATGTCATCTCTGACTACTGAGTTAACTCCTGCTTAATAGTATATGGGAATGTTCAGTCACTCTTGTACAGTTATATTAGTAGCTGACATCAAAAAAACTAGCTTGACACTAGGAGAGATTTGAATGTCTTTTAGCTTGTTCACTAAGGCAACTGAATTAAGAATACCATGGCTAGGTTTAAACATGGTTACTGCAAATTCCAGATGATTGCATTGTAAAGGATCTTGTGCTACATGTTCTCGACGCCGAAAAGAAGCTGCCGCCGTCCTTTTCCTTCCCAGCGCCTTCACCACTACACAGTCCCGTTTGGTGTGTCCTAGCTGACTTGCAGGAAAGATGATCATGGCAATTACTGTCGCTGAGAACCAGACGAGGCTACGACAGAACAGTGACTTCAGTTGAACTATTTCAGGGCTTGTCAAATTGGCTTCCCGCCCAGACTACTGGCGAAACGGCGCCATTAGGAATTGTCGCGTAATCCCCACCACGCTTTTGACTCTATATGCAGTTCACATGGCAGAGTATTTTAATTAACTGTATATTGCTTATGATTGCCAGCACAACAGATAAAATGCGATTCTCGCTATTACTTTCTGCAGTTAAAAATATTTTAACTTTATGCACCTTGATCTATTACGTGGGGATACGCACAACACTAAAAGATTTCCTGCTGTGCAAGTGTGATCTTTAATGGGCAAACTATTTTTATATAACCCTAATCTGGCTTGTTAGAAATGGAACACGGTGTCACTACTGTAACTAATTATGCAATTAAACATGTCCTTCGCTACCTTCATCTCTGAAATGCACTGAAAATTACTCTTATTACACGTACAGAAGTTACAGTATGCTATGTTCGCTAAACATAAAAGCTGCAGTGTATTTTTTAATATATGAACACTATTGGTTGCCACAACTAACACGAGAGCATGAAACTAAAAATGAAATTTGGTTTTTGTATTATTAGCCAGAACAGGTTTCATCACAGCAGTCTTTGATATCACACAAGTAAAATTTTATTGCTCCGATTTACTTAAATTATTTACGTCACTGATATTGTAATAGCAGTTGCCCATGTCCACCTGAAAATGACGTAATAAAATCCACCATTCACCCCTGAGTTCTCCGGGAAGCTCAAAGAAATAATTTTAATGTACCGTTACCTGCCCGTTTAATTGCGGGAAAACTGTTTTCATTCAACTTAATTTGAATTTGCCGCGGCAGCGGTTCCTGCGAACTCTGCACAGTTCTGCGCCATGAATAATTCTAAATATGCTGAAAACGGCTAAAAACGTGGAATAAAATACTGGGCAACCTATCAATAAATTATTACAAGTATTTTTAACAATTTCTATATTCAAAAATCAACATAAATTTAAAGTACACACCTTTTTCCATTCGTCAGCCTCCAATGGCGTCTTCCTCGAACAACGAACAAAAGAAAGCTAACCAAGCATTCAATCGAGCGTTACAGGATCTTACAACTTTAACGGCTACAAGAAGATAGATAGAGTAATGTTTTAACCTCCACTATTTGTAGGCAATTTAATATGCATCTTTGTTAATTTTTTTATCATTGTCTGCTTTGATTTATTCAGTCGCCGACCACAGACATTATTTGCAAATTATAGATACATAACTATTGCACAAACATAAAAATGAAAAAAAAATATTTCTTTTTTTACAGAGTCTACATAATCGACAACCGTTCATACAGAAATGAAATAATAGTAATAATAATACAGATAAATGTTTATTTTTTTGCATATATTACAACGATTTTGTGAATGTCTTGCCAGGAGACGTCACAATGCCCCCTTGCCTGCATATGACTAACACTGGCAAATGTTTGTCAATACGTTGCCATTGACGTCAACACATTCACTGTACACCACTTTGTGTTTTGAACATAAAGCTCATTTTTTTACTATTGTTTACACTATTCAATGCTTTCTCGAGGAGTGTATGTCGCTCCTCCACTTTGCGAGATGACCGTATACCTAGTCCCAAGATCATTGCAGTTTTTGGCTCCCCCATTCGGGCTATGTTCGTTCAGGAAACCTGGGAAAACTGCGCCGAAGCCATGGTCATCTCGAGGTTCACGAACGAAGTTCGACACTCGTCAAATGTTCACAATTGAAGCACAAAACACAAGAGTTATCTGTCAAAATTGTTAAAATTGGGTCCTTTTCGACACTGTACGTTTATGAAATTCCACATCAGTGGAAAGGATCAAGTTTATCTTTTTAGGGAAAGTACAATATTGTTCATTAAATAATTCGACGTAGTGTTATGACTTTACCTCGTAATTGTAAAATAGAGAAGAACCAACGGAGAGCAGCGCGCTTCGTTATAGGATCATTTAGTAATCGCGAAAGCGTTACGGAGATGGTAGATAAACTCCAGTGGAAGACTCTGCAGGAGAGACGCTCAGTAGCTCGGTACGGGCTTTTGTCAAAGTTTCGAGAACATACCTTCACCGAAGAGTCAAGCAGTACATTGCTCCCTCCTACGTATATCTTGCGAAGAGACCATGAGGATAAAATCAGAGAGATTAGAGCCCACACAGAAGCATACCGACAATCCTTCTTTCCACGAACAATACGAGTCTGGAATAGAAGGGAGAACCGATAGAGGTACTCAGGGTACCCTCCGCCACACACCGTCAGGTGGCTTGCGGAGTACGGATGTAGATGTAGATGTTCATTATAGACATTCTATTGGGGCAATTTACTCATGTCAGTTTATATTGCTAATATGAGGAAAACATCTAATATGTAGTGTCTAATATGTTCATAGTTTTGAGTTCATTACTGGAACGAATTAAAGTGTTCTTCACTCGATGTAAGTTCGTCTTACAAAAATCATTCTGATGTTTAGTTCATCGACATTGAGGTTTATGTTCGACGAAATGTTAACAATGACTTTGGACGGCGGGTGCGGTGGGGTGAGGTGAATGTTGTGTCCCGGAGCGTCGGCTGGAACACGATGTCTCAGCAACCATCGGGATCGACGCCGCGTACCCGAAGAAGTAGCGACGGTGCGGCGGTTGGTGGCGCCTGCGCAGTTGCGAGATGAGCTGGACCGTTCCGTTGTGTTGCAGTTGTTTCGCCTGCGATCAGTTGGCTGGAGGCGGCACTGCATCCCCTTGCTGCTGCTCCGCATGCACCTCCTTCAAAAGACACGTAACAAACATTCCACCACAGTATACTATCTTTAAGGGTACGTATTATAAGATGGGGGAATAGAATGCAATTTGATTAATCAGCGTTTATTGTCCAGTAAGCCGTCGTTTCGCTGGTTTGCACAGAATATGTTGGCGTGATAACGGTTTTCAGGGCCTGGCAACTGAATTGCACTGTGACACTGCTATAAGAGTTTATCACGTGCAAGTTGCACAACACACTTTTGCTTCGTTCTCACGGTCGATGCGCTGTCAGAGCGTCTCTCAGCACGTGAAATCATTTTAGTTCATACACACACTAATTGATTCCGTCGAGCGATATTTATTGTTATCCTCTCCGGACGGATTATTTCCTACTCCCTCACACACAGTAAGTCTGTTATTGTTTGAGCACTACGTTATGACAGTTTGTAACTCAACGTTCAATTTACTTCGACGTATATATTGGTGCAGTTCCAACAGTCATTCTCTGTCCCTTCTACACACAGTATTCCATCTCTCTACAAGATTGCGTATGTACACACAGTCTATCTGGAAGGCATGTTGGTCCTTCTTTACACAATTACCTTCACTTGTGGTGAGTCTATTATATTTACAGTGTCCATTGCACTTTCCATAATATTGTTACAACACATAAATGACCTTTTTTTACAATTACATGAAGGTGTGTGACTTCGTACTTTTTTGTGCAGCTTGACAAGTTATCACTCCTCCAGTGACCAGATCTTATCATGAGCATCTCAGCTGGACTTGGGCATATTGTTCAATAAATACTTCATTTGGTGACAGAAATGTGCATGAATAATCTGTCCTACGGGACTACAGTGTAGTTTCCGTGTACAATGAATTAATTCGCATGACGCGCAGTCAGTGTTCAGAGACGTGTACGAAATACACTGGCTTCAATTGAAGCACTGGTACCTACAAAGTGTACGTCATATAAAATGGGTTCGGTTCAGATTGAATTTGTTCAAGTGTCGCACTCATATCACTATTGGTGGCAACACTGGTATACATAATCATCCTACGACTCAAAGTTACTTTCATTTAAATAAAGACCCTTTCAGAGCTTATTTTAACCAACACAATGAAATCGATTAGAGTATTATATGCAAATTAATCATCAATTATCTACACGCACAGTAATGAAAAATGACTCGAAAAATTGTTTTATACTTTCTATACAACAAATTGTTATCTGCTTGATGAGTATGAAATATTTTTTACTGACCTAATCTGTCTGTAAGCAAGTCTTACTCTAGCATATTATTACACTTTCCATTGAGTCTTTCCTCACACCATAAATATTCCCTAATTATCTTGCCTTCCAAAACTGAATATATACAAATTCATACTTAAAACTAAACACACTTACATTCTAAGACACAAACATGAAATTTCCTTACAGCTACTATTTACAAATTATCGTACAAATAGTTTTACGTTCTTTCGCCACTGCCTCCCTTCTCGACCCTGGAATGGGGTAAGACGCACGACAATAAGTTTTGTGGGTCTTCACCTCTATATGATAGTTCTAACCAGAGCCATTTGAGCCTAATTTTTCCTGGTCGTTCAGAAAATACCATTGTATACTATGACAGCAGCTGCGTTAGCTGCTGTTTTTGTATAGGACTTAAACTTTCAGATTCCTGAACTTTACTCCGGAATCCATCTACATTTATTTCAAAATCATTACTTTCCTTTTTGGGATAGTAAAGATCCGTTGTTGGTGAATTATTACCTAAGTGTAGTATACACGGGTTCCTACCCCTGATATTTATCCTGTTACAATATTGCACAAGTACCTCTTTCGATCTCATCATTGACAGGTCACCTCTTCTGCCTTTATTAATTATGCTTACCTTTCCTGCGGAGAGGTCGATCACTGCGTCCCTCTCCCGGAGAAAATCTATTCCCAGAATGCAAGCTACCCTTAACCCCTTAACAATGAGGAATGAGCTCACTACGGCTTCACCATCCTTACAAATTTCTACCTGCACCTGGCGCTTAACTAACTGGCTTTCCGCGCTCATGGCTCCAGACACATTGCAGTTGTCCACTGGGAAGGTCAGTATATTTCGTTCCTTTCAAAAAAATGGCTCTGAGCACTATGGGACTTAACTTATAAGGTCATCAGTCCCCTATAACTTAGAACTACTTAAACCTAACTAACCTAAGGACATCACACACATCCATGCCCGGGGCAGGATGCGAACCTGCGACCGTAGCGGTCGCGCGGTTCCAGACTGTAGCGCCTAGAACCGCTCGGCCACACAGGCCGGCACTTCGTCCATTCCCAAGTGCTTTAAACAGTTCTGCACTCATCACACTGATCGAGGCCTCTCTGTCAATAATTATATTTACGGTAACATCATAGATTTTTGCTTCTAGGATTGCTTGTATGCCCTCATTATTATTCTTTGCACATTCGTGCGGTTCTGTTACGAGATCATGCTCCATACTAATTCCGTCATTGTAACGCAGCATGTTGATTCCACGTGTACTATCATTTGTAGTGCTCTCACTCTACCCCACGGCCATCGACGGAGAGCATATCGTGGCCGATTCTAGTTTGTTGAACTATTTTCGTGTGAGCTGCTTGGACGTTTTTTGTCCGTGACCTCTATAATATGCACATTTTTATTTGCAGGCCACCACGGCTGCGCGATTGGCGTGTATTGCTGCGGTGGTCTGCTGTTATCATACCTCTCATTATTTTGCCGGTCTTGGTTCGGTCGGTGATTATGATTCCAGTTACAGTTGTTTTCATTGTAATTATCGTGCCATTGACCTCGCACATTTTTTACAGCGGTTGACCGGCTGGACCGGAATCATGTCGATAGTCAAATCTACGTTTTTTTATTATTTGACGGATGACCATAACCATTTTTATTTCGGTTGTTGTCACTACTCGGCGGATATTCATGCCGTTTACCACTACCCTCACCATTTCCATGGTTTTGGTTCGGTGCATTACTATTTCTACCGTTTGTGCGTCCTGAGCCATTGTTTCTTGCGTGTTCACACGCTCACTTCACGTCTTCCTGGATTAAGTCAGTCGAATCTAGTACTGATAGGAAATGTTCCATGTCATTTTCGGGAACGTGTATCAGATTTTCCTTAATGTAGGTACGTAAATGAGATTTAAGTAGCCTAATAATGTCTCTCGACAATATAGGCTCGTCCCAATAGCGCGTCTTGTTAATGTATTTTTCAAAATATCGTCTTAGGTTACCAAGACGAGCCGAATAAGGTTCAGGATTATAGACCTCTTTCCTAAGCCTCTCTTGGATGCAAGGCGACCAATATTTTGCTAAAAATGCCTTCTCAAATTGCGCGTATGTCATGCAGCTCTCCGCCACTTCAGTAGCCCATAATGCTGCGTCACCCTGAATATGGGACATGACATAGTGTATTTTCTGCGCTTCATTCCATGCACTTGCCAAGATGTTTCAGAAACTTTTAATAAACACTACCGGGTGTACTGACTTTCGTTCGGTAGTGAAAGTCTGGAATTGTCTATTCTTAATTAGACTTTCGTCGACTAATATTTTTGAACTGTATGCATACGCGCCTGGTGCATAGGCTGCCTGCTCTGAGCTGGATGGTTGGTTGGTTGGTTTGGGGAAGGAGACCAGACAGCGTGGTCATCGGTCTCATCGGATTAGGGAAGGACGGGGAAGGAAGTCGGCCGTGCCCTTTCAGAGGAACCATCCCGGCATTTGCCTGGAGTGATTTAGGGAAATCACGGAAAACCTAAATCAGGATGGCCGGACGCGGGATTGAACCGTCGTCCTCCCGAATGCGAGTCCAGTGTCTCTGAGCTGGAGCTGCAGCTTTTCGCATTATCACATGAACACTCCTCATTATTACGTCGCGCATATGTCTGTGCGTTTCCAAAAACATTGGTTAATGGCGACACACTTTCATTTTCTGCACATTTGCTACTATCGACTGAACCTCTTTCTAAGTCTGATATCCGCTTAGCTATATTCATCTGCCAATGCGGAACATCATCACTTAGTATTTGTTTGATAGTCTGAACGTCATTCTGTACCTGGCTGTTTATTACAGTGGTAAAAGATTCAGAGTCCTTATCGTCAAAAGCTGCTTTTACCTTTGTATCAATCTTTTTCTCGATTTCACTGTCTTTCAGTTCTAACCAATAATTAAATTCAGTCTCAATTTTAGTAGCTTGTTCGTTCAGTTTGTGTTCGACAAGTTGTGTAGAATCTAGTTCTAATTTTTCGATTCGGTTAGCTAAAATGCCCATTTCATCTACAATGGTGGTATTCGCTACCTGCAGATTATTTACCTGCGCAGTTAACTCCAGTACAGCTTTAGGTATTGACTCACAGGTTTGTTTCATATTTATTATCTCCTTTTGCACGGATTCTAAGGACTGTACTACTTGTTGGTCACCCTCAGCTTTCTGGTGGTCCCGCTCAGCCTGATGTTGCGCTTCGCCTGATAGTTTAGCTTGCGCTCTAACATGGCCTGAATCGAATGTCCACCAGGCACATTACCAATATATGGTTCTTGCTCTGCTCGTGGTTGTACTACTTCTTTTTCGACGTCTGCTTGGGCACTGGTGGATGATGGCACCAGTTCCTGTGCCCCCGCCCTCACAGTTTCACAAGGAATTTCCTCAAACAGATTCCTTGTGCTGTCTAAAGCACCCGCCTCTACGTTTACTGCATTGGTTGGATGATGTTCCTCACAAGGGAACCTCCCCATCGCACCCCCCTCAGATTTAGTTAGTTATAAGTTGGCACAGTGGATAGGCCTTGAAAATCTGAACACAGATCAATCGAGAAAACAGGAAGAAGTTGTGTGGAACTGTGAAAAACGTAAGCAAAATATGCAAACTGAGTAGTCCATGCGCAAAATGGGCAGCATCAAGGGTAATATAAGCTGCGGAACGCCGTGGTCCCGTGGTTAGCGTGAGCAGCTCCGGAGCGAGAGGTCCTTCGTTCAAGTCTTCCCTCGAGTGAAAAGTTTACTTTCTTTGTTTTGGCAAAGTTATGATCCGTTCGTTCGTTCATTGACGTCTCTGTTCACTGTAATAAGTTTAGTGTCTGTGTTTTGCGACGGCACCGCAAAACCGTGCGATTAGTAGACGAAAGGACGTGCCTCTCCAATGGGAACCGAAAACATTTGATCGCAAGGTCATAGGTCAACCGATTCCTCCACAGGAAAACACGTCTGATATGTTCTATACGACACTGGTGACGGCATGACAGGAATATGTTGTCGACCCACCTAACTTGTGCACTTGGCGAATGGGTAAAAAGATTCTTCTACCTTGCCCGATTTAGGTTTTCTTGCGGATGTGATAATCACTCCCAAAAAAGTGATGAAAACATAAGCGTTTGTCACATAAACTGCAACAAATGAATGCAACACTTTCACAGTCGGCGCAATTACCTCGCATCGGACGGACGGACGGACAGATAATAATTGTCTGAAAATAAAACGTTAAACTTCTCATTTGAGGGAAGACTTGAACCAAGGACCTCCCGTTCCACAGCTACTCACTCTAACCACGGGACCACGGCGCTCCTGAGCTCACATTATCCTTGATGGTGCCCATCTTGCGCATGGACTACTCAGTTTGTATATTTTGCTTATTTTTTTCGTAGTTCCACACAACTTCTTCCTGTTTTCTCGATTGATCTGTGTTCAGCTTTTCAAAGCCTATCCACTGTGCTAACTTATAACTAAATCTGAGGGGGGTGCGATGGGGAGGTTCCCTTGTCAGTATTCATGTTGCCTGTGCGTTGCCTACGCAGTTTGACCATACTTCCGGTTTACGAACTTAGATACAATATCTATCGACTTACTCGTTGCACATAAAATATATAAACTTATACACAATACACCACACAATGAAAAATTCTATCTATAGCTAACTCTGTCCTGTCACAAATAACTACCCCTAAACTACACACGCACCACTAGTGACATGAGATGACTCCACTGAAATTCATACTCTACTGACAGGACAACTACACTGTAGAAAGTATTTTACATGCATTAATACATAGCATTTGTTACAAAATATATATGAACATTTATCAATAAACATATATACACTAACTATTCTGAAAGAAAAAAACACAAAATAGTTAGTTCATTTTCGTGGCCACTGCCTATTCGGGTCCCACGTTGGGCACCAAATTGTCACGTAATCCCCACCGCGCTTTTGACTCAATATGCAGTTTATATGGCATAATATTTTAATTAACTGTATATTGCTTATTGTTGAGAGCGCAACAGATAAAATGCGATTCTCACTATTAGTTTCTGCAGTTGAAAATATTTTAACTTTATGCACCTTGATCTATTACGTGGGGATTCGCACAACACTAAGATTTCCTGCTGCGCACGTATGATCTTTAATTTGCAAACTATTTTTATATAACCCTGATCTGGCTTGTTAGAAATGGAACACAGTATCATTACTGCAACTAATTACGAAATTAAACATGTCCTTCGCTACCTTCATCTCTGAAATGCACTGAAAATTACTCTTATTACACATACAGAAGTTACAGTATGCTATGTTCGCTAAACATAAAAGCTGCAGCGGGTTTATTAATATGTGAACGCTATTGGTTGCCACAACTAACACGAGAGCATGAAACTAAAAATGAAATTTGGTTTTTGTATTATAAGCCAGAACAGATTTCATCACAGATGTCTTTGATATCACACAAGTAAAAGTTTATTGCTCTGATTTACTTAAATTATTTACGTCACTGATATTGTAATAGCAGTTGCCCATGTCCACCTGAAAATGACGTAATAAAATCCACCATTCACCCTTGAGGTCTCCGGGAAGCTCAAAGAAATAATTTTAATGTACCGCTTAATTGCGGGAAAACTGCTTTCATTCAATTTAATTTGAGTTTGCCGCAGCAGCGGTTCCTGCGAACTCTGCACAGTTCTGCGCCATGAATAATTCTAAATATGCTGAAAACGGCTAAAAACGTGGAATAAAATACTGGGCAACCTATCAATAAATTATTACAAGTATTTTTAACAATTTCTATATTCAAAAATCAACATAAATTTAAAGTACACACCCTTTTCATTCATCAGCCTCCAATGGCGTCTCTCTCGCACAAGGAACAAAAGAAAGCTAACCAAGCATTCAATCGAGCATTACTGGCTCTTACAACTTTAACGGCTACATGAAGACAGAGAGAGTAGTCTTTTAACCTCCACTATTTATAGATAATTTAATATGCATCTTTGTTATCCTTTTTAATTATCATCATCTGCTTTGATTTATACACTCGCCGACCACAGACGTTATTTGCAAAATATTGACACATAATTATTGCACAAACATAAAAATGAAAAAAGATTATTTCTTTTTTTTTTTTTACAGAGTCTACATAATCGACAACCGTTCGTACAGAAATGAAATAATAATAATAACACAGATAAAGGTTTCTTTTTTTCACATATTTTGTGAATGTCTTGCGAAGAGACGTCACAGAATACAAGACGCGAGAAGCAGGAAGGAAGAACACAACGTGAATACTTCCAATACAAGTAATTCTCATCACTCTGGTGAAATAAAAAGATTGTACTAGATTGTTAGCTGCCAGCCGTGGTGGCCGAGCGGTTCTAGGCGCTACAGTCAGGAACGGGTTTGTGATGTCCTTAGGTTAGTTAGGTTTAAGTAGTTCTAACTTCTAGGGGACTGATGGCCTCAGAAGTTAAGTCCCATAGTGCTCAGAGCCATTTTTTAGATTGTTAGCTGTTCTGGTTGCTGGTCATGTAGTAGTACTGTGAGCAAAAGTTCAATCATTGTGCCGTTGTTGAATGCAAAAATGCTTCATATAACACTGCAGATGTCGGTTATCATCGATTTCTGAAAGATAAGAGAACTAAGGGCAAAGTTGTCACGCTGTAGAAGACCTAATCCTGTTAATGTGAATAATGCAAGTATTTGTTCAGATCATTTCCTTCCCAAAGATTGCGAACAGGACTTAAAAATGAGCTCCTGAGGTTGCCTATGAGAAGAAAATTAAAGAGTGACGTTGTGCCATTCCAAAAAATTCCAAATTGGTATGAATATGCATTTGAAGCTGTCGCAAGCACCAGCAAGGACAGCATACAGGTAACTGCCAGATATTCATTCTCTTTAGAAACACGTTTCTAGGTATTATCGAATTTGGAAATATTCAAGCATTAATGTTTTATAATAATTCATAGGTTTCATTTCTACAGTAATAATAATAATAATAGTAATAACAATGGTTACTAAAATTGATTTGTTTTATTAATAGGTAACATCAGCAAGAGATCGCCGATCTGAAAAGAGAAGAGTACGAAAGAGAGCTCTTTCTACATTAGATGCTTATCTCCAAAACAATTAAATCTGATTAGTCGACCAGTGCAGAGGAACTGTGTGTCCACAATAACCTGACGATTTCATTAGTGCCAGCAGAAGTGGAGAAAATCGGCACTAGTTGAAAGCTGTTCATTTGACTCTGAGTGTTGCCCCTTCATGTGAAGTAGTACTGTACACATTGTTAATAGTAATGGTGGCAACACTGCAACGCTTCCTTCCCCTGACCGTTGCTCTCTTCTCGGCAGCCCTGATGCAGGAGTATGACACGCCTCCTGCTGTTCCCAACAACCATTGCGTGAATCTTCAACTTTATCGTGGACAAGCAATAGTTCTTGACCTAGAAGTCACTGTTAAAGACAAAACAGATTAAAAACTGATATACAACTATTGACGAAAAAAACTACACTTTGAAAAGGAACAACAAGATCCTGAAAGCCAAGTGTTCGGAGTATGCTTTGGAAGTAAATAGATGTGCTTCTTCTGCAATAAAACAACAAATTAGGGATAATACAAGTAGCATTTTGTCTCAGTGTTTCACATCAGGTCAGATTCGATCTTTGCTTAGCAATAAAAAGAGAATGAACTGGGGTCCAAAAGATATTGCTAGTGCTCTCATCTTAAGAGCTTTCACAGTCACAGCTTACGCTTACTTGTGGAAAACGAACTACACTTTTCCATGCTGATAAACACTTCAGAAATGGGCCAAAAATTCAAGTGCAGACTTGGAATTCTGAAAAAATTGCTGGATCATATGAAATCTAAGACAGAAACATAAAAACCTCTAGAGAAAATAGGAGTCCAATGTTTTGACGATATGACTGTAAATAGTCACGTGTGCTATGACTCATCAGATGAGATAATTTTATGACAGCAGAAAAACGTTTGGTGGTCATGGTCCATGGTTTGTTGTCATCATGGAAACAGCCTGTATATTTTGCCTTCGATAATAGTCTGACTAGTGAACTATTCTTTAATGTAATAAACCAGTTGGGAGCAGCTGGAACCCAAAATACAGCAGTAATTTGTGATATGGGAGGCAAGAACTCACAGGTCTCGAGAAAACTTGTAGTTTCCACAACAAAACCTACTTTTTAAAACCTATGGGACCAGCAAGAAGAGTGTGGTTTTTCTGTGATGTTTCACATTTGCTTAAATTGATTAGGAACCGAGTTTTAGATGATGGAGTATCTCTGCCTAGCACTACAGCTTTGAACAAGAATTTTTGAAAATCTGTTGGCAGTACGGAGCAGAGGTTTTAAGCACCATAAATTACATTATGGAGAGTCACGTAAAAGTCAGAGGACAAGCCTGCCAGAATGTACAAATGGCAGCACAGTCGTTTTCGCACCGTTGATCCCAAGCTGTTAAATATCTGCTAAACAAAGAACATGAAGGAAATGTAATGGAACATACCAATGCATTTTTGATATTTAAATGCAAGGGTTTCTAAGGATGACAACACACCTCTTCGAAGTGGCTATGACCTTAATGCTTACTTCAAATTTTTTTCTAACATGCGTCTAGAAGAAATCATGCCTGTTACCATTCCAGAAAGGCTTCATAATTTCAGTAAACTCTCTATATAGATTTTACAGTGACATGCGAGCATCGTACATCTTGACTTTGTAATGGTCGCCTAGTCGTAGATATTGCTAATTGCTATAATCGCACTATTTCACTCCCATTTACGGAGCTTGTTAGCACTTGATGTTAGGTTGGCGCCATTAAAATGCATTGTAGTAATCACTGCTGCTTGCTGGATCGCTGCTGTGTCTCGATGTTGATTCTGGCTCTAAATCTGGTTGTCTAGGGTTAAAAATATGAGGTCCCGTGTTTTTCATGTGCTTTTGTTGATAAAGAACGAGCGAAACCAACAAATATGTAAACATAAAATATTTATTTCTCTGGTGGCCATCTTAATTCCACTGTCCACCAAAGAACATGACACAACACGAAGTAGTACTTCCTTTACATGTTCTTTGCATTGTTTATCCACCTCAAACAATAACATAGAAACACACTTTACCAAAGTGACATTTCAACTGCCTCCCGACCCTCCTTGCTGCTTGTATTTATAACATTGTCAAAGAACTACTAAAAAGAGATATAGTTTATAAGTCACATGTACATCTGTTATCATAATTTGTGCAGAAAAGTTATTAATTTGCATCGAGTGACATAATTTAACATGTTATTAAAATGACAGACAGATTTGTTGACTTGACAGAATAATTCTTTGTTACAAAAAGGCCGTTTTTTTTAGAAGTTTGTCAATTGACTTCTCTAATTTGCATAAATAAGTAAATAACATGAATTATTAAGAATTACATTGGTTTTCGTCTAAAATACGATTGCTTACGTGAATACTGAGTGAAAACGCTCCTAGTGAACAAATAGGTTTCACTGGGTGATTTTTATTTAAAGAGATCCAAAATACCTAAGTTGGCCACTATTTTTCGTACTTCATATTAATTATTTAAGATGAACTTAGTGTTTTTACATGATGACACTTGCTGTATCAGTGATCAAGTGATATAAACTTTTGTGTGGGTCAGTTACTCAGTATAATTTAATGGGTTGACTGTTTATGCAGACATGTTATGCAATCATTGTTAACATACACCATAACTTTTCTATAATCATAAAAACTCGTTAAACTACTTGAATTTGGAGGGTATCGCATACTTCGGTACGGTAAAGCCTTTAATATGTTCCGTTACAACTTCCAGACTGAACCATGGTCTATGTGCATTTTACAACAACGTAGTACCTTTCGAAGTGAAAAATATAATTTGGCTTCCAATACTGACTAGGAATACATAAGTCATCCAATTGTCGGCAATGACATCTGTTTGGGGAGTACTAGTCAGACGCCATCACGTTTTCCACCAACTAAAGAAACTGAACAGGAGTTCATAAAGTTAATCACAAGCGAGTTGTGTATTAAAATAAGTGGAAATATGACAGCTGACTTGGACTGTACTAATTTCAGCGAACAAGGACTAGATCTGATACCATGTCCTAGTGACGTACTTGAAACCAGTGATGACTGCAAATCCCAAGACGCACTGAACTATCTTGCGGGTTACACAGCGTTTAAATACAGCCACAATGACAGTTCCTTGGATTCAGTCTCAGAGAAACTGCTTCCGGATTTAAATTACGTCCCCGGTAATGACCGAGTCTCCGTAATCTCCAGAGGTGGATCACTTCCTCAACTGACTGGTTCAATAAAATAAAGGAGTTCGAAGTGACATTACCCAGTTTTAATGGGCGACATGTGGCTAAGTGTGATGGAGCGATGCTAAAGTTATTTACTACAATAACTCTAAGTTTCCTGAAATGCATGACAAAGTTGTTTCTCTCTACCTAAGGACAAGCACTTTTAATAGAATAAGCCATCTGCACACGAAGGCTAAAATAGAAAACATTAAAAAAACTTGGCATGAAGAAAAATCTTCCTGATCTACAGTAAGTAGCAATGAATGCAGTAAGATGTCCTAGCTCTCAATAGTAAATCTTCGAAGGTGGTTATTATTACAACATACAAGTGTTTATTTCTTTTAATGTTACATTTAAGCGATACCTAATAATGTCCGTCAGCGCTTGAAAACTCGCAACTCATGAGGATAGTGTTAAACTCTCGATGTATAACAGTAGTCCACATGACGTCACGGTTCGAGTGGTTCGAAACGTCGGAGGTTCGAGTCCTTCCTCGGGCATGGGTGTGTTCGTTGTCCTTAGTGCAAGTTAGTTTAAGTTAGGTTAAGTAGTGTGTAACCCTGGGGACCGATGACCTCAACAGTTTGCTCCCATAGGAATTTACCACAAATTTTCAATAGCAGCGCGATCCCCTGGAATGGCCTATCTGATTGTTTCTGGTTGCCTTGGGACAACTTCCTCGCTATAGATGACTGCACTTCGTTGATAGAAAGACGGAGGTAGAGCTCTGTTTGCCAGTTTGTTTAGCTGAGGGCAATAGGTCAAGTCCCCAACGTGTTTGTGCCCCCCCCCCCCACCCTCCTTTCCCTACACCCCACCCTCCCACACACAACCTACACACATACTGCTGATACTGCTGCTTCCCGCCTTTGTAGGACACCTAACGTTTCTGTAGTCACATTCTCCTTCTTAAGGGGTCATGGAGTATCATTCAAGAAGTCAAATTCCAATCACTTCATTAGGCTATAGACCTACCTACGTTTCCTTGCTTCAGATACATGTCGGAATAATTCCTTCAATAGTAATAGTGCTCAAAGGATTTATTCGTTCACCTTAAAAAATAAGATACTTTTCTGACAGAAAAGACATTTATGTTGAAGGTACATTTAACCAGAATTAAGAAAAAAGGTTTTGGATTAGGCCTGAATTGGAAGTGTTAACCAATTTCTGATTTCTAACAAATGTTAAGGATTGATATCATCAAACACATTGTCTGTCCACATGAGAGCTCCTATAATTCACAGTACTAGAAGTTTAACAAAGTCACTGTTTGTGTGGAAAGAAAGAAAGATCTCCATTGACAAAGTCTATATAAACATTGCTATATTGAATATTGAATACCTTTGTTGGAAAACAAATAAACAGTATCATTACAATTAATTTCCAAAGTTTACTAACAAATTCGGAAAAAAGCTTGCGCAAGACACTCACAAGTTGTGAGAGTAAAACTTTATATGAGGTTCAAAAGATTACGTAATATGAATTGCTGGTTGTGCACTAGAGATTGACAGTGGAGTCTTAGGTGAGGGAGGAGGGATCTCCCATGATCTTGAGTTCTAGTTTTTTACAGGATGCTGAGATTCTTCTGAGAATGAGTATAGGGCTCAATCACTTGACAAGATATGCAGCAGAAGTTATACTGGAGCGGAAAGAAGATCTAAAAGTGAAGAGACTGGCGACTGTCGCTCAGAAACTTCAGGGTGGCCACTCTGTCAGACATTGGATTGGTTCCTGTCGAGGCTATTGGTAGGGGGGATTTCACAAGGCATGGCCTAAATCTCAATAGGAAAGGTAAGGGTAAACTGGCAGGGTTGTTAGAGAAATCCATAAGGGGTGACACTAGTACTCATGGATGTACCTCTTTTTTAGACTAATATCAGTGTCCAATGAGAAGTTCGGCAGGCAGGTGCTAAAGAGGTCCAAAACTCACAAAATTCTCACAACAGGTAAGTAAAGAATAATGTTACCATATTTAACCTTAAATATTGGTGGATTAAAGAAAAAAGTAGATTCTCACAAAACTAACATAAAAAATAATGTTCCATTTTTCACCAAAATATTCTGGGATTGAAGAATAAAGTACATGAGCTCCTGTTTTGTTTAGATGACATTGAATCTGATAATGTAATAAATATACTATGCCTGCCTGTGCATCACATTGAGTATGATATGGAAAAGGTAAATATCAGTGGTTATAAACTAGCTGCACATATGATTAGAGAGAATAAGATGGGAGGAGGAGTTGCCATATATGTCAAAAGTTATCACTGTGTAGAAAGCTTAGATACAAAAAAGTTTTGTCTAGAGCAACATATAGAAGCATGTGCCAGTCAACTTAAACTGAAGGAGGGCTCTTTTATAATTGTAACAGTATATAGGTCCCCTTCAGGAAACTTTCATTTATTCCTGGAAAACTTGGATGCCTTGTTGTGCTATCTGTCAGATAGGGGAAAGCAAATTATTATTTGTGGGAACTTCAGTGTTGATTCACTGAAAGAGTGTAATAGGAAGAATGACCTGGAAGTCTTGCTCGGTTCTTTCAATTTGAAATCTGTCACTAATTTTCCTACTCGGGTAGTAAAGGACAGCAGCACTTTGATAGATAACACTTTTATAGGTCAAGACAGGTTAAAAAACATAAATTCTTGTCTCGTTGAGAGTGGGCTTTCTGATCATGATGCTCAGCTAGTTACAGTATATGACATAGCTCCATTCAGTAATTCAAAACTACCCACCAAAGTTGTGCATTCAATTAATGACTCAACAATTAGAAATTTCAGAGAAAATCTTCAGCAGTTAGATTGGGATGAGGTGTACAAGGAACCTGATGCTAATTTAAAATCTAGCTTATTTCATGATACACTTGTAAGAGAATTTGAAAACTGTTTCCCCAAGAAAGTAGTTAAATATAATTATAAGAAACCATACATCTGCAAAAAGCACAAACCATACAAAGAAAATCTATAGCTCAAATAAACTTGAATACAATGTATGAACAGAATAAAATCAGTAGGTCTCATATTGATGCAGTTGGCCCTTTTTGTGTGCTTATAGAGGGAATCAATAGCAACATCAGTAAATGCCATGCTACGCCGTTGGGCAAATTAATGTTCACCCCAGACTCAGGATATAAATCTCAAGGTTGCTGGAAAAATGGGAGACAAACTGATCTTTTAACAACGGAGGCGGCTAATAAATTTGTGGAAGAAAACCCTTTAAGTCACAAACAGATGGTAGCAGAATTATGTACCAAATCGAAGTAGTTATAACAAATTTGGACACTGCCCTGTAAGAACTAGAGCTGTAGGGAACTATTCAGCCTACAATCCTTGTTACACATGTACATTGGGTGATCAAATGAATAAATCATTTGCATACAATGAGCAACGTCACTCGACAAACATGTGTTATTTCCTTTTCATACCAGTTCCTCCCTGATTCTGTTACAATATGTGGTATGTAGTGCAACAGTTAAGCCACAAATTCGACCAGTGAGAGAGTGTTTCCATTTGCTACAATATGGTAATATAAGTAACCAGTGCCACTCAGAGGTTCGTTTTAATGCATGTCAAGGTAATCATGAGGCCACACAGTGTATAAGTCAAACAACACGCCGAGAGATAAAACTTGTCCTATGTATCTTAAACGGTGGGAGATTAAAAGAACATCAGCTATCTTTAACATCTCATTTGAGGAATCTGAAGAATGTGCAAATCACAGACCATACGCTGCAGTGGTATAAAAGTGTAGTAAGAGTAAATTCAATTGGGAGAAGAAATTACCTCTCCCATAAAACGCACACCACAGATTCACGACATTCTTACGTCCTGGTAGACCAAAACCAACAAACCTACACTGACTCTAGCCGCCCTGCTTGCCGGTATAAATTTACTGGCATCTCCAATTACAGAGAATCCTTACATAATGCATCTTGAAGATCTTATTCACCAACAGTCAGACAGATTTGATCAGCTTCTTGGAAGGAAGAATAAGAACACAGCAATGATCAGCAAACTAGTATCTGGAATACTATATGTAATAACACAGATAAGCTCTTCTAACAAAGACGATGTGGAGCATGCTGATAGCCGGCTATTTGTGGCTGAGCGGTTCTAGGCACTTCAGTCCAGAACCGTGCTGCTGCTACGGTCGCTGGTTCGAATCCTGCCTCGGGCATAGATGTGTGTGCTGTCCCTAGGTTAGTTAGGTTTAAGTAGTTCTAAGTCTAGGGGACTGATGACCTCAGATGTTAAGTCCCATAGTGCTCAGAGCCATTTGAACCATTTTTGAGCATGCTGATATCGGTAATGTTGTTGCCATAATTTTATCCAAAAGATAAAAATGGATCAGAACAGACAGAAGCATCTTCTCATCTCAGAATGGCTCTTAACATATTACAATGGAGTGTTATGTCGGTACTGCAAACAAGGAAATCCTGGAAAAAGAACTTAATAATCGTAATATTGGTGTTGTCACTCTCAACTAAATATGGTTCAAGCCTCAAATATCAGTTCATTTCACAGGATTCAATTTAGTAAGGTCAGGTAGACCAGATGCTAATGAAGGAGCGGCACTGTTAAATAAGAACACCACCAGTTACAACAAAATACACTTAAATTAATGGAGTCTTCAGTTTCATGTCTGTACATAAACCCCCTAAGACTTTAACCAGTAACAGTACCTGGCATCAGATGTTTACTCAGCTTCATTCTCTCTTCCTAAACCCTCAGCACAGGGCTTGGGGCAATACCGTTAGCGACAATAACGATATCGAATATTTAGTGCAACCAAAGATCTAGATTTGGTCATTCCGAATGATGAATCTCCAACAATGATACCTTCTCCCTTTAAACAATGGTCTTCAGAGGACTTGAGTCTAGTGTCGCCCGATTTCCTTAAAATTTCTAAGTGGGAAATCTTAAGGTGTTCTATGGGATTAAGCTATTACCGAAATAAAATGGTATTGGGCTTCGAAATAAATCTTAGAAAGAGGTATATTCAAACAGCCCCCAGAATATAAAGATGGCCTGGTGAAAAAAATATCAAATTACCATACAGGAAGTACTCAGAAACCAGACTCCAGCATGGAGGACAAGCAAAGCTTACGTCATGATTATTACAGCCATAACTCTAGCATGACGAAGCTCAATAGCCAAATAGGAAATAGCTTTTTATTCTGTAAAACCATGTGTTCTCTTGTGGGGTAATCATTGCTCCAAACTGTGGCTAAACAAAGGTTAACCTCAACGACACTCCTTGTCATAAAAGGAGCTTCACCCAGAAGAATCGCACTGATCCACAAAAAACTGGGTGGATATGTTAAACACCACCATCTGTGCCAATGATTAATTTTGCACGGTCAGCTGCACATTAGGGGAACATGAGTGAGGCCCTGATGTTGCTTGGTGGTGAGTTTTACGTACAATATCATTCCTTTCAGATTACGCTGATACAGTAGCTCCCTACTTAGCAATCATACACAACCGCTCGCTCACCGATAGATCTGTACCTACAGATTGGAAAATTGCCCAGGTCGCACCAGTGTTCAAGAAGGGTAGTAGGAGTAATCCATCGAACTACAGACCTATATCATTGACGTCGGTTTGCAGTAGGGTTTTGGAGCATATACTGTATTCAAACATTATGAATCACCTCGAAGGGAACGATCAATTGATACGTAATCAGCATGGTTTCAGAAAACATCGTTTTTGTGCAATGCAGCTAGCTCTTTATTCGCACGAAGTAATGGCCGCTGTCGACAGGGGATCTCGAGTTGATTCCGTATTTCTAGATTTCCGGAAAGCTTTTGACACCGTTCCTCACAAGCGACTTCTAATCAAGCTGCGGGCCTATGGGGTATCGTCTCAGTTGTGCGACTGGATTCGTGATTTCCTGTCAGGAAGGTCGCATTTCGTAGTAATAGACGGCAAATCATCGAGTAAAACTGAAGTGATATCAGGTGTTCCCCAGGGAAGCGTCCTGGGACCTCTGCTGTTCCTGATCTATATAAATGACCTGGGTGACTCTGAGCAGTTCTCTTAGGTTGTTCGCAGACGATGCTGTAATTTACTGTCTAGTAAGGTCATCCGAAGACCAGTGTCAGTTGCAAAGCGATTTAGAAAAGATTGCTGTATGGTGTGGAAGGTGGCAATTGACGCTAAATAACGAAAAGTGTGAGGTGATCCACATGAGTTCCAAAAGAAATCCGTTGGAATTCGATTACTCGATAAATAGTACAATTCTCAAGACTGTCAATTCAACTAAGTACCTGGGTGTTAAAATTACGAACAACTTCAATTGGAAAGACCACATAGATAATATTGCGGGGAAGGCGAGCCAAAGGTTGGGTTTCATTGGCAGGACACTTAGAAGATGCAACAAGTCCACTAAAGAGACAGCTTACACTACACTCGTTCATCCTCTGTTAGAATATTGCTGCGCGGTGTGGGATCCTTACCAGGTGGGATTGGCGGAGGACATCAGAAGGGTGCAAAAAAGGGCAGCTCGTTTTGGATTATCACGTAATAGGTGAGGGAGTGTGGCAGATATGATACGCGAGTTGGGATGGAAGTCATTAAAGCAAAGACGTTTTTCGTCGCGGCGAGATCTATTTACGAAATTTCAGTCACCAACTTTCTCTTCCGAATGCGAAAATATTTTGTTGAGCCCAACCTACATAAGCAGGAATGATCATCAAAATAAAATAAGAGAAATCAGAGCTCGAACAGAAAGGTTTAGGTGTTCGTTTTTCCCGCGCGCTGTTCGGGAGTGGAATGGTAGGGAGATAGTATGATTGTGGTTCGATGAACCCTCTGCCAAGCGCTTAAATGTGAATTGCAGAGTAGTCATGTAGATGTAGATGTAGATAAGATAATCTAATTCATTGGAATATGCTTTGAGCTGTAATTTCTTCAGCTTATCTCTTCGCTATTTAGTACCCTAAAATTCCTGTATGTCCTTTGATCCACAAGAAGTTTACATCAATACCAAATTTTCTTGCAGTATTGAGCAGACTCATTATTTCTTGTGGGCACGTCCCAATATTAAATTTTCGTCTTCTGGAGAGTACTTTTTTAGTCTGTTGTGATTAAAATTATATAAAATTCATTCCTTATGCCACAGGTAGCCACTTCATTAGAAACTGTGTATCTCCCCATGGTGTTTGCTAATGGACAATAGAACCATCCAGTTAGATCTGAATGTAATTTGGCCACCTTTTTCTACGACAGATAATTTTGTCCATTTGTTCTTGGTATTATTTTCTGGCGTGGACGAATAATATACCTTGTCACACAGGATAGCTCACTCACACAGACAGCTGTATTCTGATATACCACTCTCTTGGAGGACTAACGGTAATAATAAAGCTGATGATAGCTTGTTATAAGAAGAGGAGTTATATGAGTACATCTTATATTTTTATGCCATGTGATTTGATATAACTGCAGAATTTTCTTGAATGTTATGTTACTGGGGTCTGTGTTTCGCTTTAGCAACTATTTCTGTGCAAGTAATTGTTGTCGAATATAGAATGGCATTCCTTTTTCTTCTGCAAGGACTGTGTTGGTCAGCGATATCGACATGGTTACCAAGCATGTTGTCATTGGTCTACATTGTAGTTTGGCCAATTTCTTTAATACATAGGATGTACATCCATTATCTTGTGCAAAATATATTAGTGACCCGTAGAGGATCAGAAGAGTCTGTTGCTCAGTTCCTCACTATATGCACATGTCCATCCCACTGTTATATGTAAAGTATTTATTTAGACAGTGTGGCACAGAAACTGTGGATGTATATTTATGGTAGGACTATAATTCAGCGTTTTTACATTGGGACTGGTATCTGCATGTTGTCATATGCTCCACTTATAACAAAGTAATGTCACTGTCGATATCTTTGCACTAGAAATGTGTGTTCAGTGTCGACCATTAGGATACTGAGATTATCCATGGTACCTCTGTTCTGAACCAAATTATGTCTGTGGTAACAAGTTCTGTTTTTGTAACCACCTCTCCAACTGAACTTTGATAATTTGTTCAAATGTCTTACAGATGCACACTGACAATAAAATGGGTCGATATGAAGGTGCCATTGATGGATCCTTTCCGTGTTTCAGGATAAGGATGACTACATGTATACTCCACTCCATCGAAAATGTGATATTACTGCACAGCACATTCAAAATTTCGACGAGTAGTTTTTCACATATCTCAGTAGTCTCAGGACCATTGAGTAGGTTTGTGACCGACTCTAGGCTCAGTATTCACCTTCAACTTCAATGCTTGTTCCAACTCTACTGCATAAATGATTTTTCCAATATCTGTGCTGGTTGTCCATGGGTGCTAGATGTTTCAAATGTAAGCATGCTAGAGGCAGTCACTGTCGGAACAAGTCTATTCACGAATTCCTTTATCCAACATCTTACAGGACAATGTTTACTTGGTTCCTTCTTCAGATGTTTCATAATAAGCCAGATGTCAGAGTGTCTTTATTGAGCTTCTGACAATAATCACACCAGCTATTTCGTTTTAGTTGCTTAACTATGCATTTCACTTTAGCATTTGCTTGTTTATATTGAAAAAAGTTCCCTCAAGTAGAAGTGTGTTTGAATATTTTAAAGGCTTCTTTCTGCTTCCTAATAACGAAGTCACAATCTTAATTCACCAGAATACCGCTGTTACTCTCGGTGTGTGTGTTGGATTAGTTGTAGGAAATGATGCTGAGATCACATCATTGGTCATGTTAAACAATTTATAGCAATTTTCCACCGCCTGAGGACGATATGATTACTGCCTTAATCTGGTCCTCTATTATTTCTTGATATCTCACAAAGTTTGCTTTTTTAATTTTCCACTTTCTTATGGGTTAGTGCGAGGTGAGTGATGGTCCTGAGTTGTCTATATTTCTATAGTACAATTGTCTGATCCAATGGGATAGTCGATGATATTCCATTGGAGGTCTGTAGCGATTTCAGTGAACATAAAGTTATGTCAACCACAGATAGTCCTATTTTCAGTTTTGGACTCAATATTGGCGATACATCATTCAAAACATAAAGACAAAGTCATCCACAATTTGAAGTAAAGCAGTTCAGTAACTGACTTGATAGTCATATCCCCAGGAAAAGCTGTAGGTGCTAAAATTTCACAAATAATTAATGGTGGTTCTATCTGACTCATTAAATTGCTCCAGTATCGTCTTGAAATTATGGTTTTTAGTGGACAATACAATTGATTGATTGATTGATTGACTGATTGATTTTTATTGCCCAAAAACAAAACGTTTACAGGGATGTAAAGCTTGTATAAGCAACGTCAATACATGTACAAACAACAATGGTAATAAATACACAAATAATTAATCTATGTTAGAAATTATGCTCACAGAAAGCTTCCATTGTATAAAAACAATTCTGAATTAATAAAGTTCTTACAAATATCTTAAATTTTTTCAGCTCCAGACTCGTAACTGACTCTGGTAGTTTATTAAATAGCTTTACAGATGTGTGCTTGAAGCTGTTTAGAGTTTTGCTATATGAGCAGTAGTCTTTTCTTACGTCATTACAGTGTCATGTGTTATAACTATGTACATCGGAATTCAGATGAAAACTAGACAAGTTCTTTTTAATGTACAAGAGACATTGAAATATGTATATACATGGCAAGGTCATAATACTAAGTTTAATAAATAATTCTTTACAGTGAGTCCTAGGTGGTACTTTACATATCAGTCTGACAGCTTTTTTCTGGGCTGTAAATAAGCATTTTGAGTAGCAATTATTTCCCCACAAGATTGTCCCATACGTCAAATGAGAGTGAATATAAATATAATAGACAGAAAGCAAAAATTTTCTCATCTACTGTTGCTTGTAATTTTCTGAGCATAAATATTCCTTTAGAAATTTATCAGTATTTCTTTGTCGATTATTCTGATCCTAATAGCCACTGCCCAAAGACCATTAATGTTCAAGTAATTTCCTCATAAGGCACATGTTAATGTGGATTGGATTAGATTAGATTACATTTAGTTATCGTTCCACAGACCCAAAAAATGAGATGATTGTCATGGGTGTGGAACATGTCAGAAAGTATAATATAAAAACATAAAACATTTGAAAGTAATACTTCCTAGCCTGAACATTTGTCAGGAAACTGTCGAAATAGGTTAACACAATACTGTAATCTGTAACAGTTAATATTTATAGAACTAACACACTGTCAGAATGAAACATTTTTATACACTGTTAATAAATTTATTGTACTTAAGCTGGTTTAACAGTCTCTGTTAAGATATTCATCTATGGAGTAGAAGGACTTGCTTATCAAAAAGTCTTTCAAACTCTGTTTAAACCGTACTTTACCTGAAACTAAGTTTTTAATGGTTGCTGGCAATTTATTGAAAATGTGTGTTTCTAAATATTAGATCCCTTTTTGGGCCAAGGTAAGTGATTTTAGGCCTTTATGTAGATTGTTTTATTTCCTAATATTGTTACTACATATTGAGCTATTGGATGGAAACAGAGGTGTATTACTTGCAACAAATTTCATTAAGGAATGAATATACTGAGAAGCAGTGGTTAGAATACAAAATTCCTTGAACCCTTGAACAGGTTTCTACATGATGTTCTTGAATCTACATCACAAATGATTCTTATCACACACTTTTCACCCTAAAAACTTTTGCTTAGTTTGATGAGTTGCCCCAGAATATGATCCCAATATGACATAACAGAATGAAAGTAAGCAAGGTATGCACCTTTTTTTTATATTTATATCTCCTACATCTGACGTCATTCTCACTGCAAATACAAACTTGTTTAGGCGCTTAAGCAATTCTGTGGTATGCCCTTCCTTACTGAATTTATTATCTAGCTGTAATTCCAGAAATTTAACACCGTCAACCCCTTCCTACTTCTCTTCTTGCATCTTCCTGATCATATCTGAATATGTGAGAGCTTCTTAAATAAGCTGTAGATCCCTCTTAATATGTGAGAACTTCTTAAATAAGCTGTAGATCCTGGTTTGAACCATGTGTCACAATACACATAAGGAAAATGCCTTCTGCAATTAATTCATGATGTAGGTGTTTTTATTTGCCCAATTAGAATGAGTGTTCCACTACAAAATTTTATAATTCATGATTAATATAGTATGTTCCATTGTCTGTTGATAAGAAGGTAGAAGGTATATATTTGTGGTAAGATCTTATGAGACCAAACTTCTTAGGTCATCGGTCCCTAAGCTTACACACTACTCAGTCTAACTTAAACTAACTTACACTATGGACAACACTCACACCCATGCCTGAGGGAGGACTCGAACCTCCGATGGGGGGAGCTGCCCGGGCTGTGGCAAGACGCCTCAGGCTGGGCGGCTACCTGGCACGGCCGAGCTAGTAGGTAATTCTCTGATCAGTTCTATCTGAATGGCTCCTTTTGGCATACACTTAGCTTCTGCAATTGTGTTTACAATAATCTTACTAATTTTTTCTGTTAAGAATTCGCTCCCACTTGGAAAGATCAAACAATTATAAGATTGTGGGGGAAATGGATTATGTAAGATGGGGTGTATGGGGAAGTGTTGTGGATGTATATTTCTTGGTTCATCTGTGCATAATCCTGACAGCACATACTGCTGTAGCTAGGTTATTTGGGCTGATTTTTAGGGTTTGCTGATAGGCTGGCTAGCTTCATTTGCTGTTCTCTACACTGCTGTTGCTCTGTGTGTTGTGAAATATGCTATATTTGCTGCTGTTGCCGAGATTGCTGTTATGGTACTGGCTGCATTACGTCAGCCAATCGATCTTGAGCTACTGTCACTCCTACTGATTCCCACACCTGCAGTTTTAGGGATAGGAATTTCTTATAACCATTTCAGGCAGAAGGCTTCTTTAAAGCTTCAGTACATGAGGTCTGTTGCTGTAGTGGACTTTTCGTTATCTCTGTGGTCTTACCTTAGGCTGTGTTGCATTTTATTTCTTGCTAGTGTTCATCAATTTGGCATGACGTGTGTGTGGCAAGATGTGCTTCTTCCACACAAACATATATTGAATGCGGCCTGCCTCATTTATTGCATCTGATTTTGTTTCTGCGCTGCTGGGCACCATGGTATTACTGGAGCAATATATGCTTCTACGAATGTCTAGTACCCAAGATTATTATGTGATGTGGTGATATTTGCGAGCTAAATGCAATGTTGCATATCAGTGTTGGCCCATCCCTTTCTGATTTTATACCAACTTGTCACATATGGTGTTTGATGCTAGTATCTAGGCATTCGCTGTTTAATTCCATACAGATTTCTTTAGCTGTTAAAGTTGTACCAAGGACATGTATGATTCCACATGTATGTAACAAGAAGCTGGGGATATACACATCTAGCTTTTTTTGCTTAACTATAATTAACTTAAGTAAACTGTTCGCTGCTGTTGCTGACTTCAGTTCTATTTTCACTCTGTTCCTGCCTGGCTGACTAATATTTGTAATATACTTCTTAAGGTTGGTGATGTACGAATACATCAACTTACCTATGGCCATGTGATGTAACTTTCCTACATTTTTGTCTAGACTTTCTGTCCTGTCATATCTGTTCTTATTACTTTCCTAGTCATACACATTTTGTACTGGGAAAGGTTGCTGTTCCCCATTTGGTTAGTGACTCCTTGAGTTGACAGTACCACATGTGTACTTTCTACAAGACATGTATCATCTGATGTGTTCTCCTGAAAGTTTATCCCACTATCGTAGTCATTCGTTTAGAAAAGGTCTTACCTGAGCTGTGAGTAGCTGCTGATACCATGCACTTACTGGTATCGTCTTTTGCGCCTCTGCTTGCCTTTTTCTTGGTGTCAGTGTATCCTGAGTTTCCATTCGATGTCCTACTCCTGCAGAGCCTATACGACATTGGCAACAGCTAGCGAAGTTTCAAGATTTTCAGATAAGTCATGCTCACCCCCCTCTAAATAGAGTCCACTATCCATAGCAGAGTGTCAACTGTACTCCTTTAGATGGCAAAATATAGGTAGTTCTCTCTTTTCTACCTACTAAATTTTATTTGCACTTCGATTTATCAGCTGCTTTTGATAGAAGGCGGAAAAGAGAATGGATATGGTAAATAGATTCTATGTATTACCTTTCACTATCATCAGTGTTCTGACCGAGAACAGTTCTTCACATATAGCTCTCCATGCAGTCTTATCATTTGCTGTCCTCTTCATTTTCTCACAATTGTTTCCCATCCTTATCCTATCCACCATCTGGCATCTTCTGTGCCCTCATTCACTGTTCTTCCATAGCATACATTAGTAAAACAATCTCTTCTCATCCAATGCCCAGACCAAACGTGTTTCCTCTTCCTGATTACCTTTAAATTTTTTCTGTCCTTCCCCACTCTTCTCAACACCTCCTCATTTCTCACTTTGTCTACCCATTTTATCCCTTCCATCCTCCTTGAAATCCACATCTCAAATGCTTCTACTTTTCTTCTCTTCCTCTTTCCTTGAGGTCCATGTCTCAGTTCTGTATAACGCCTTGGTCCAGATAAAGCACTGCGCTAGTCCCTTCCCCAGGTCCCTGTCCATGACCCACATAGAAGCCTGCTCTTATTAAATGCCTCTTTGGCAATTTCTATACACGTTTTCACCTCTTTATTACATGTTGTCTATGATTATGCTTTCCAGATATTTGAAAATGCTAACTTGTTTTATGTTTTCCTGTCCTGACTTTATAGTTGTTCTTATTTTTCTTGCACTTATAAATTTTGTCTTTTTCTTATTAATTCTCGTTCCGAATTCCTCAAAGTTCTTATTAAATTATTTTAGCATTTCAATCATAGTTCTTTCACTCTCTGCTAATAACACAATATCATCAACAAATCTAATATATTCTATCCCCCTACCACTAACCCATGCTCCTCTTTTTCATTTCTGAATAATGTGCTTCAGACACATGTCAGTCTTCTACAGTTCACCTCAAGATGACTGGCAGGTGTCCAGTCGAAATATCGTCTGAATTTTACGATGACTGGCTGCAATTCCGAAATCTCTTCGAACATATGTTACACAATACTGGGGAAAGACAGCAATGTTGCCTCATTTCCCTTCCAATTGTGCTTTCGCCTCCCATTTCAATCCCAATCTGTACTCTTCATTTCTGTTGTGGGTATAGGTTCTTAATCAGCCTTCTGTCCCTCCATATGATACCATTCTTTCTTATAACTTCAATTAATTTATTTCACTGTACTCTATCAAAGGCTTTCTCCAAATAAATGAAAGCAGTATAAACTTCTCTTCCTCTTTCAATGTATCTCTCACCTATAATTCTCAGCAGTCCAAGTGCATGTCTTGTAGCTTTCCCTATTCTAGATCCTCACTGCTCCTGTGCAATACTATTTTCTAGTCTTCTATGAAATCTTCTATTTATCAGGCTTAGTTGGACTTTCGCTACATGAGAAACCAAACTTATGATTCTGAAATCTTCACATTTCTTGCCATTGCTTTTCTTCTCAGTTGGTATCATTATTGCTAAGAGAAAGTCATCCAGCCACTCACCTTCTTCATGTACCTTATTACACACCACTACTACCATGACTCTTATAGAATTCTGCTGGTAATGTACCTCTTCCAATTGTTTTGTAATTCTTTATCTCTCTTAAAGCCCTTTCTACTTCTCCTTTCAAGATGCAGCATCCCTTGTTGTCTTCCACAACTCTCATCTCCTCTTCTAATTTTATATTCTTTGGTGTTTGCTCAGCCTCATGTAGGCTCTCTACATGTTCTTGCCACCTTTCCAACACTTTCTCCACTTTATGGGCCATAGTACCATCACTTCCTTCTATTTCTTTGCTTCAAAGACTGGGTCAACAGCTTATCTACACATCATTTTGTATTTTCCTTTCTTTTCTAGTTTCTCTGTTTATTTACATCTTTCTTTCGTCCATGTCTTCTTATTTCATTATTCAGCTTTCTGTGCATTCTTTTCCTTTCTTCAATTCCTCCTGTCTTCCATTTCCTTCTTTCTGCCATCTTATCCAGCATTATCTTTGTTACCCTTTCACTCCTTATTCTTTTGAATTTCCTCACCCTTACAACTAATTCTGTAGAGTCTTTAAGGTTTTGTTTCATCCTCTTCCATATTTCGTTTGCACTCACTTCATTGCACCCTCTATCCCATTTTGACATAAATGTATTTTCCAACTCAGCATCAGTATCTTCTTCATTTAGTCTTTCCAGGTCAAATTTGTCTCTTGATTTTCTTCCTCTCACTCTTTTCAACTTTATTTGCAAGTCCACCATCACCAATTTGTAGATCGAATCTGTGCCTGCATTCTTAGGCACTTTTTGTACATATTCTGAATTATGACATAATCAATGTGGTATATGTCATCGTTCAACATAGGTATCATTGCCTCCTGTAATGTTCAAACAATGTGTTTCCAATCACAAGATAATTTTCTCTGCAGAAATTAAGCAGCCTATCACCCCTTTCGTTTCTATTTTGCAGTCCAGATCTTCCACCCAGTCCGTCTTCTTTTCGCTCTCCTACCACTACATTCGAATCCCCCATCACGATAAAGGAAATGTTTCTTTTTTCTTTATCCATAATTTCTACAGTGTTTTCATAATATTACTCTGATTCCTCATCAGTGTTGAATTGTTGGCAGACATATTTTATTAAAACAACCTCTTTCTTATCACTTCTTAATCTCATCATCATCAGTCTTTCATCAATGAACTCCAATTTCAATACCCTCTTTACCAATTGTTTTCCTATCATAGCTGCCACACCATAGCTGCCACTCTTCTCCCTGACTGAGTAAAACAGTTTGTACTCTCCAGTATCCAACTCTCGCTTACTCCCCTATCTCACTTCACACATTCCTGATACATCAATCATGTTCTTCACCATTTCTTGTTTGGCATTTTCCAGCTCGCCAGCCTGCAACAGTGTGAGCACATTCCATGTTCCAATCCATAACTTTCTTTCCCTCTTCTTACACCATTTCAGCTTTCCTTCTTCATCCTCCTCCAGTGCTTCTATATTTGATTTTGATGAAATCCCTCCCAGGAGATCCAACTGAGGGAAAGTTTTGACTCCAGATTCTTTTACAAAGAGAGCCATACCATGTGTTTCCTCGGAAACAATAATGTGGTACTAGCCCAGTCCTTTCCACAAACTCAGATAGTTGTCCAGCCGAATTCAGCGATGAGTTAAGTGATTTTTGTAGCTCGCTCTCTGAGAACAGACAGTACAATTTCCCTCTTCCATCCTCGTCTCCATACCGAAATCCATCTTTTCCATTGCCTCTGATGTTAGAGGCAAAAATGGAAAATGAAAGAGATCCTTAGGACTCGAAATATAATACCTTTTGGTTCGAAAAAACGAGAGTTGGTCAAGAGAGGCTGATAGAAAGGAAAACAGACGAAGCCTGATGCAAGTAAGAGGAAATAATGTTGGACTTCACTAAGGGCCCATGCTGTTGTCACCCACATACTCCCAAGAAGGGAGCCGCCTAGGGGGACTACTCTTTGTTTGGTCTCTCACCTACTGATCAATCTGGCATGGGTGACCCTTTTTTTTGGGGGGGGGAGGGATCATCAGTCTTCTGACTTGTTTGATGTGGCCCACCATGAATAGCTCTCCTGTGCCCACCTCTTCCTCTCCACTTGCAACCTTTGGCCTCAATTAATTGCTGGATGTATCTCTTACTTCCTCTACAGTTTTTGCCTCCTACAGTTCCCTTTAGTACCATGGAAGCCATTCCCCCATGTCTTAAGACATGTTCTGTCATCCTGTCCCTTCTCCTCATTAGTGTTTCCCACATATTCCTTTCCTCTCTGATACTGTTCAGACCTTCCTCATTTCTTATCAGTCCACCTAATTTTCAACATTCGTCTGTAGCACCACATCTCAAATGCTACGATTCTCTTCTGTTCCGGCTTTCCCATGGTCCATGTTTCACCATCACACAATGCTGTGCTCCAGACATACATTCTCAGAAATTTATTCCTCAAATTAAGGGCTATGTTTCACAGTAGTACAAACAGTAACTCTTGGCCAGGAATGCCCTTTTTGATACTGATAGTCTGCTTTTGATGTCATCCTTGCTCTGTCCGTCATTGGTTATTTTACTGCCTAGGTAGCAGAATTGTTTAACTTCATCTACTTCATGACCACCAATCCTGATGTTGACTTTCTCATTGTTCTCATTTCTGCTACTTCTCATTACTTTCATCTTTCTTCGATTTACTCTCAATTCATATTCTGTACTCATTAGATTGTTCATTCCATTCATCTTCACTTTCACTCAGGAAAGCAATGTCATCAGTGAATCGTATCATTGATATCCTTTCACCTTCAATTTTAATTCCTCTCCTTAACCATTCTTTAATTTCCATCACTGCTTCTTCGATGTACAGATTGAAGAGTAGGGAGGAAAGACTATATCACTGTCTTACACTCTTTTCAATCCAAGCACTTCATTCTTGGTTGTCCACTGTTATTATTGCCTCTCGGTTCTTGTACATATTGCATATTACCCATCTTTGCCTATAGCTTACCCCTATTTTTCTCAGAATTTCGAACATCTTGCACCATTTTGCACTGTTGAAGCCTTTTTCTGGGTCGACAAATCCCATGTGTCTCGATTTTTCTTTAGTATTGCTTCCATTATCAACCACAAAGTCAGAATTGCCTCTCTCATGCCTTTACCTTTTCTGAAGCCAAAATGACCATCATCTAGCACATCTTCAATTTTCTTTTCCCTTCTTCTGTATATTATTAATGTTAAAAACTTGGATGCATGAGCTGTTGAGCTGATTGTGCGATAATTCTAGCACTTGACAGCTCTACCAGTGACCCTATCAGGAGCATACTTCCTGACAGTATAGCTCAGTGTACTACTGAGACATGCAAACCTTCCCACTGACGTTACGGTGATATTCCTTAGGGAGATATTCGCTTGTAAATATTGTTTAATGTGTTTGTATGTATATATTTTCGCTAGCAAATAAATGTCAATATTTTGAAATGTTGTTTTGCTTTGCATCAATTTGGCTTACGAAACTGAACAAAAATATCCATTATGAATTTTGCTTTGGCAATTGACTAACTTCGTCGTTGTTAATTTCTCAATTCCTATAAATTACGATACTATACTCCGACTTTTGTCTCATGGGCGGTCTCTTACTTTCACTGTTCAATACTGGACTATTTACACTGACCATCAAGTCACAGCTCTGTCACGTCAGCGAGTATTCACACCGTTCGTCATGTCAGTTTCCTTAATCCAGTGCAGAATGCTGAAAGTGAGATTATCAGTTATCATCTGAAATATTAAAAGTATGGGTATAGTACCAGACTTAAGGAGCTCATTATGACAAAGTTTACTAATGGTCTAAGCAAACTTCACAACATAAGTTCATTATCAATTCTGTGTGGTGAAGTCCTGAAAAGTGACAAAAATTCAAAACATCGATATTTATTTGCTAGTGAAAGTATACACATACAAACACGCCAAAATAACACTTACAAGGTAAGCCTGTTTACCTTTTCCACCATGGTTTTTTGTAACTTACCGGTATCTAATAACATCACAAACAACTCCTTCCTTATTCATTTAAATACATCTACATCTACATCTACATCTATACTCCGCGAGCCACCTTACGGTGTGTGGCGGAGGGTACTTATTGTACCACTATCTGATCCCCCCTTCCCTGTTCCATTCACGAATTGTGCGTGGGAAGAACGACTGCTTGTAAGTCTCCGTATTTGCTCTAATTTCTCGGATCTTTTCGTTGTGATCATTACGCGAGATATATGTGGGCGGTAGTAATATGTTGCCCATCTCTTCCCGGAATGTGCTCTCTCGTAATTTCGATAATAAACCTCTCCGTATTGCGTAACGCCTTTCTTGAAGTGTCCGCCACTGGAGCTTGTTCAGCATCTCCGTAACGCTCTCGCGCTGACTAAATGTCCCCATGACGAATCGCGCTGCTTTTCACTGGATCATGTCTATCTCTTCTATTAATCCAACCTGGTAAGGGTCCCATACTGATGAGCAATACTCAAGAATCGGACGAACAAGCGTTTTGTAAGCTACTTCTTTCGTCGATGAGTCACATTTTCTTAGAATTCTTCCTATGAATCTCAACCTGGCGCCTGCTTTTCCCACTATTTGTTTTATGTGATCATTCCACTTCAGATCGCTCCGGATAGTAACTCCTAAGTATTTTACGGTCGTTACCGCTTCCAATGATTTACCACCTATGGCATAATCGTACTGGAATGGATTTCTGCCCCTATGTATGCGCATTATATTACATTTATCTACGTTTAGGGAAAGCTGCCAGCTGTCGCACCATGCATTAATCCTCTGCAGGTCTTCCTGGAGTACGTACGAGTCTTCTGATGTTGCTACTTTCTTGTAGACAACCGTGTCATCTGCAAATAGCCTCACGGAGCTACCGATGTTGTCAACTAAGTCATTTATGTATATTGTAAACAATAAAGGTCCTATCACGCTTCCTTGCGGTACTCCCGAAATTACCTCTACATCTGCAGATTTTGAACCGTTAAGAATGACATGTTGTGTTCTTTCTTCTAGGAAATCCTGAATCCAATCACAAACCTGGTCCGATATTCCGTAAGCTCGTATTTTTTTCACTAAACGTAAGTGCGGAACCGTATCAAATGCCTTCCTGAAGTCCAGGAATACGGCATCAATCTGCTCGCCAGTGTCTACGGCACTGTGAATTTCTTGGGCAAATAGGGCGAGCTGAGTTTCACATGATCTCTGTTTGCGGAATCCATGTTGGTTATGATGAAGGAGATTTGTATTATCTAAGAACGTCATAATACGAGAACACAAAACATGTTCCATTATTCTACAACAGATTGACGTAAGCGAAATAGGCCTATAATTATTCGCATCTGATTTATGACCCTTCTTGAAAATGGGAACGACCTGCGCTTTCTTCCAGTCGCTGGGTACTTTACGTTCTTCCAGCGATCTACGATAAATTGCTGATAGAAAGGGGGCAAGTTCTTTAGCATAATCACTGTAGAATCTTAAGGGTATCTCGTCTGATCCGGATGCTTTTCCGCTACTAAATGATAGCAGTTGTTTTTCAATTCCGATATCGTTTATTTCAATATTTTCCATTTTGGCGTCCGTGCGACGGCTGAAGTCAGGGACCGTGTTACGATTTTCCGCAGTGAAACAGTTTCGGAACACTGAATTCAGTATTTCTGCCTTTCTTCGGTCGTCCTCTGTTTCGGTGCCATCGTGGTCAACGAGTGACTGAATAGGGGATTTAGATCCGCTTACCGATTTTACATATGACCAAAACTTTTTAGGGTTCTTGTTTAGATTGTTTGCCAATGTTTTATGTTCGAATTCGTTGAATGCTTCTCTCATTGCTCTCTTTACGCTCTTTTTCGCTTCGTTCAGCTTTTCCTTATCAGCTATGATTCGACTACTCTTAAACCTATGATGAAGCTTTCTTTGTTTCCGTAGTACCTTTCGTACATGATTGTTATACCACGGTGGATCTTTCCCCTCGCTTTGGACCTTAGTCGGTACGAACTTATCTAAGGCGTACTGGACGATGTTTCTGAATTTTTTCCATTTTTGTTCCACATCCTCTTCCTCAGAAATGAACGTTTGATGGTGGTCACTCAGATATTCTGCGATTTGTGCCCTATCACTCTTGTTAAGCAAATATATTTTCCTTCCTTTCTTGGCATTTCTTATTACACTTTTAGTCATTGATGCAACCACTGACTTATGATCACTGATACCCTCTTCTACATTCACGGAGTCGAAAAGTTCCGGTCTATTTGTTGCTATGAGGTCTAAAACGTTAGCTTCACGAGTTGGTTCTCTAACTATCTGCTCGAAGTAATTCTCGGACAAGGCAGTCAGGATAATGTCACAAGAGTCTCTGTCCCTGGCTCCAGTTCTGATTGTGTGACTATCCCATTCTATACCTGGTAGATTGAAGTCTCCCCCTATTACAATAGTATGATCACGAAACTTCTTCACGACGTTCTGCAGGTTCTCTCTGAGGCGCTCAACTACTACGGTTGCTGATGCAGGTGGTCTATAGAAGCATCCGACTATCATATCTGACCCACCTTTGATACTTAGCTTAACCCAGATTATTTCACATTCGCATTCGCTAATAACTTCACTGGATATTATTGAATTCTTTACTGCTATAAATACTCCTCCACCATTGGCGTTTATCCTATCCTTGCGGTATATATTCCATTCTGTGTCTAGGATTTCGTTACTGTTCACTTCCGGTTTTAACCAACTTTCCGTTCCTAATACTATATGCGCACTATTTCCTTCAATAAGAGATACTAATTCAGGAACCTTGTCCTGGATACTCCTGCAGTTTACCAATATTACGTTAACTTTTCCTGTTTTTGGTCTCTGAGGACGGACGTTCTTTATCAACGATGATAATGTCCTCTCTGGTAAGCCGTCAGTTATTTTATCGTTTCGCCCAAGGGGGGTCCCTCTAACCTAAAAAACCCCCGTGTGCACGCCACACGTACTCTGCTACCCTAGTAGCTGCTTCCGGTGTGTAGTGCACGCCTGACCTGTCTAGGGGGGCCCTACAGTTCTCCACCCAATAACGGAGGTCGATGAATTTGCAACCATTATAGTCGCAGAGTCGTCTGAGCCTCTGGTTTAGACCCTCCACATGGCTCCAAACCAGAGGACCGCGATCGACTCTGGGCACTATGCTGCAGATATTAAGCTCAGCTTGCACTCCGCGTGCGATGCTGGTTGTCTTCACCAAATCAGCCAGCCGCCGGAAGGAACCAAGGATGGCCTCAGAACCCAAGCGGCAGGCGTCATTCGTTCCGACATGTGCTACTATCTGCAGCCGGTCACGCCCAGTGCGTTCAATAGCTGCCGGAAGGGCCACCTCCACATTACGGACGAGACCCCCCGGCAAGCACACCGAGTGCACACTGGCATTCTTCCCCGACCTACCCGCTATTTTCCTGAGGGGCTCCATAACCCGCCTAACGTTGGAGCTCCCTATAACTAATAGGCCCGCCCTCTGTGACTGTCGGGACCTTGCCGGAGAATCGGCCACTGGCCCAACAGGCGAGGCATCCTGTGGTGGCTCGGAAACGATGTCATCACCACTAGGAAGCACCCCGTACCTGTTGGAAAGGGGTAAGGCAGCTGCCACGCGGCCAGATCCCACCTTCGCCTTTCGGCCAGGCACGCGCGAGCCCACCACTGTCCGCCATTCACCCTGGAGTGATGGCTGACCGGTAAGATGCTCACTGCCGGAAGACGCAGCGACATCAGGGGTTCCATGTGATTCCAAGGCCACCGAAGTAGGCATAGGTCTCACCACAGTTGCCCCAACGCCACTACGAGCCGACGCCTGCGCCTCGAGCTCGATGAGCCTAACAGACAAAGCCTCCACCTGCCCCCGAAGAGTGGCCAATTCTCCTTGCGTCCGCTCACAACAACCACAGTCCCTACACATGACTATGTTTACCCTACCCTATACGGTGACAAATTCCCAAGATAATCTTCTGATGAGCTACTCTGATAATCAAGAAACACTCACTGAAATACGAGACGCGAAAACTACGCTAGGTTTTCCCAGAAAAACTATTTAAAAGCTAAGCGCAGCAAATAAGTACAAAAACGCTTTATACAAACAGTACTCGCTGCTGCTGGTGCTCTCACTCTGGCTGTCACAAGACAACTGCTGATTCAAGTGACTAGTGGCTAACGGCCGCGAAACAAACAAAGACGGTTTTAGGGCGCTTTCTGTTCTAAACGATCAAGAAAACACTAAGAAATCTACGTAAAGTTTTATCAAGAACTGTTAGTTACTATGCAGAGCAGATAAACACAAATAGAATCCCTTCCTTAGTGGAAGGTCGTAAACAAAATGCAAAATAAACGCTTTATACAAACAGTACTCGCTGCTGCTGGTGCTCTCGCTCTGGCTGTCACAAGACAAATGTTGCTTAATGGAATTGCTTCAGAAACTTAAGTTCTTATTTATACACAGTATTTCAAAAGCTAAATAACTTTTTGCTTTCAGATATCTGACCCCGCTTGTGAAAGAACATCGAATGGAAAATACTTCCAAGTGATGATGGAACATTTCCAATCTGCCACGAAAGAAAAGCATGATAATAAACTAAATATTAAGAAAAAACAAAAGCACAAACTCCACTTCTATAGGATGTTGTAACTACTAAAATACGTTATCTTTCGATGTTAGCAGGAGACGCTGCCATCAAAATTTACTTCGTGGTAAACCCTGACGTGACGTGACGTGAAGTGACGGTCTGTTGACGGCCTGTGTGAATACCATTATTTGAAATGCGTTGTGAATGTATGACTTGCACGACTTTACGTAATGTGACGAACAGTGTGAATTGGCCTTTCCATGGAGGTAGCATATTTTTGCCTCCATGGGCATTTCACAAATTGATGTGACGTGACGTCCAGTGTGAATACACCCTGACGGAGAGAGATGTAAAGGCCGTTTGACGTCTACTGTGAATCGGCCTTGATAAGGCAGTTCATACATATCTGGTAATATTTATTTTAATTAGTAATTTTAAAATAAGCCCACGGTTCTATAAAGAAGGTGTAATTATATCGATTAATTAACAAAATTTTCTGTGATGATATTGAGTTTCAATAATTTCTTATTTATTTGCCTTAGAAAACATTGTTTTGTAGTTTTTGATTGTTAAATAGCGTATCCACGCTGATATAAATAAATAAAGGAATTTAATAAAGTTGAAACTTCGGTTACGTATCATTTATACGTTGGCTGCACTGTGATTTGACACACCTGAAAAAAACTGTAACAACGACCGGCTTTTGTTTACTATCTGTTTAATTTTGTGGTTCGAACGTAGATTAGTAATTTTAGTATAGAATGGTTGTAGTTTGTGTTTTTGTATATTGTTGAGGAAGTAATTGACGCGGTTACAAATGTCTGACTTTGAGGAGCAATTCCAGGCGTTCCTGCGTGAGGTAAACTAATGCACAAGTGAATAGTTAATTTGACATCTGTTTGTTTACAGGTTTTCACCGATCAGTACCTGACAACAGGATGTTGTAATTGCTGTTTTGATGATATTGTCGTTTTAATTCGACGTTTTTCAGTCGATATTACAAATGCAAACTAATTTTTTTGTGTAATATCTTCTTAATACCGGTATTTGTCACGACGCCAAAAGCCGGAAATCATCATTTGCGTATTTAGTTCACTACAGTTTTCGCATGAGATAAATTAGATACTGAGATTTGTAAATTGTTTTATGGAACAATTGTTAAGCACACTCTCGCAGTTGTTACGATATCGCTAGTTATAGTTTTCATTCAGCTCGCATCACTTAATATTGTATTGACGCTGTTGAGTGCAAACTTCGGGAACAGAAAAACAGAATAATATAATTATGTGAAATATTACTGGAAACTCGAATCTACTGTTTGTACGTATACTGCATTGTAAAATAGAGTGGCGTGCGATGTACGAATCGTCTATTCATTGTTGACTGAATATTGTTGTTAATAGTTTCCTTAAAACAGAAGCGGTGTAGGGTAAAATTTCCTTGTTTTCTTATTCATATTATTGATATATTGTAGAACATTTTCCAGTATGTGTACTGTGGCCCAGTTAAATGGACAGGGTCGATACAAATGAATTTTGTGAACATTGTAAATCATATAGCGACCTTAAATACTTCTAATGTTTCCCACCATCCCAGGATTCGCCTGAAATTACTTTGAAAATCTTATATCGGTGTATTCAGATAGACCATGAACCTCTGTTCTCCAGAATCCTAGATCAGAGTCTTAAGAACTAAACTAAATCATTCACTTCATGTTTAGCGCCAGTGCTCATTTGTTTTCACATATGAGGAACAAATTAGCTTGGCAACATTAAGTAGTAATGCACTCTTCATTGATTTTCCTGTAAAAATCTATGCACTGTATATTTTTGTCGCGATTTTTTTTATTAGCCCGTATTGTGATTTCTCCAAGTAATCTTTGGGTGTTGTGATTTATTCAAAAGGTTTTGACTACCTATTTAAGTAAATATGCTTTAGGCATGTCTTTCTTCTCTTTCAACAATTTATTGAACAGTTTGGATCTCTTATAGAAAATGCAGTTTTGAACTTTTAGTTTGTTTTTCCTTCATAAATGTAAGTCCAAACTGGCACTTATTTCATGAACAGGGATGTATTAAACTATTTGTGACATACTTAGCCTCTTTTCTGCAGTATCGACATTAGTGTCCATTTTTTGCGCATTTGATCCCCAGGGAAGATTCCCATAACTAAGAACTGAGCGAACATACAACCAGTAGGTCACCACAAGGCACCGGCTGTTACACACTGAAGGTGAGACCCCAATACCCCATAGCAGTATTACGAGAAGAATAGTCTCCACTCACCATATAGCAGAGATACTGAGTTGCAGATTGGCGCAACAAAAAGACTGTCACAATATAAGCTTTTGGCCAATAAGACCTTTGTTGAAAATAGACGACTCTCTCTCTCACACACACACACACACACACACACACACACACACACACACACACACACTAGAAAAACAAAAAAGAAAACTCCCAAACCACCCACCACAAACACCCCCCTCCCACCCCTCCCGACAAGAAACTGCCAACAAATCAAAACCACAAAATAAATGAAAATCAAACATGTCTTAGAAACCAACATAAACTGCAACAAAAAAATTCCTCTACAACATAATCATGAAACAGTTCCCCCACCCACCTAAATCCACAACTCGGCTGACCCCTTTCACCTGTACATACCAAACCCCCTCAACTAACCACCCTTGTCCTGCATATCTTTCCCACAGTTCTCAGAAAGACACGATAATTCCCAGGGACGCTCTTCTGCCAGCAGCATTCATCTAAATGAGATTGCAGATTAGAAGAGCACCTCTTCCACCTGTCTGTCTGATTTAACCCCCACCCCCTCCACCCCTCGTACCCACCTCGGTTTCATAATTTTTAAACTCTAGACTGTGGTTCACAACTAAATGGTCAAGACCCCTTTAAGATGAAAAAGCATCTGAAACTTCAGTACTCCCCTCTTCGATATACTCTTCAATCAACCCCACAAATTCCCCACTAGTACGGCCCTCCAAAAACCCTGAAAACACAGCCCCCACCCCACCCCCAAAATAACAGCCCCTCACACCTACAAACCAGCCAGAGACTTACCCTCCCTTACTTCCTCTTCCCAAACTGCAACTCAGTGATCTCAATCGCCATCCCCGGCTCACCCGACGTACCCCTATACTTCACAAACTCAGAACACACCCCCCCCCAGTACTGCATCTAATGGAGCACCAGACGTTATCACACTGACACCGCCACATGTACCCATCCATGGCCTGAGATGCCAGATCTCTGGTCAACTTCATGTTCTCGTGGCAAATACTGCGCTTCACAATCTTGGCAATCAGTCCAAATACCTGGAGGAATTTAATAATGGACAACATGTCCTCCACATCTCCGACCGCTACATGGCACTGTTTACTTTATTGTCATATCCATACCTAACAACAGAAGCCACACAATAAATTAAGCATCTTACCGCACCACAAGCAGCAACCAATAACATCTAAAAAAATGCCAAACACATAAACAGAAAACATTAATTGATAACTCACTGAAAAAATTTCAGTCCTTAAATGCCGAACACTGCCAATGACTTCACTCATCCGACACCAAAGCTCAAATGAACCCAATACTGTACATTACACTCAGCACGTGCATCCAACACAACAATCTCATCAACTAAACTCCATGCCGTGATGACATCAAACACCACAACCACCTTACGTCACGTGTCAAAGCAGATAGGTGGAATCAGATGCTTCCATTGGTCCCCTTAATGTTGTTTATCTTGCTGTACCTGGAAAGAGAATTCTTTAAGCCCCAGAACCTATTAAGTTTAATTTTTGATCACTGCCAGTTTGTGACTGGAAAACATTGTTCCATATTATTAGTTTTCACATGCAGTGTGCTCGAATGTGACCTTAATGGATAAACAGAAATTGAAATTGGTGAAAACAGCTAACAGCTCTCATGTCAATTAGAATACTGGTGTAGTTATGTGCAAATCAATTTCTAACAGCAGGGAAACAAATTAATATCCAAGCCTACTTATGGATGAAAATTCTCCCAAAAGTTTATGTAAATTCATCTGTGAAGACTGTTTTAAACAACATTATTTCAGACATTGTAGAAAATATTGTTGAATATGCTGCCAAGACATTATTAGACTATTGCTTTAATCTCTCAGCATCTAGAAGTCGTATCCTGTAAGCTTCAGAAGCCGTGTACTGTAGTTACATTTATGGATGAAATTAACCCCAACAGATTTTGTAAATTCAGTACTGATTTTAACATTATTTAAGGCATTGTTGAAAACAATGTTAAAACATTGTCAAAATGTCTTTGCAATATTTGTGAAGCAATATATATTTTCTTTCAACTGTCAGTTTCTCTCTGTCTTGTGATTAGCTTTTTCCTGGAAAGTTTTGTAGCTGAACTAATTAGAGTTTTATTTGCTTTCCTGGAAAGTTTTGTGGCTGAACTAATTTGTGTTTTATTTTCTTTGTGAAATGAACCAAGACGTGTCTGATGTTTTTTGACACTTGAGATGGTGTTGTCATAAGCCTTCGTCATTTTACTGTGGTAAAAGTCAACTTCAGCCAGTGAAAGAAATATCATTTTGGACAAAAAACATTTAAAACTTAAATCTGAACTTCACTTTACAGGAGATACCCAAATTGGTTTATACCAGAATGCCCTGCTGATGAAAACATTTCAATTCCTGCCAAATACCTACTGTAATCTATTTGGGAAAACAAGTATAAAGTTAAGAATGGTTGACATTTCTTACATTGAAAACTTGATACCGTCAATTAATGAAGTTTTCATACCTGGCCAGTAGCTTTATCCCAGATGAAGACAAGAATTTACTCATAAGCCACTACAGCCCCAGGATGAGTAAGAATCAATGTCTGCTGATTCTATGGATGCAGTTGACACTTGCTACATATTGAATCCTTCACTGTTTTCTCTTGGAGTTTTACCTTTAAAGTTTCAATGAATTAGCAAAAGGCATTCCATGGGTTGCATAAGACAGAAAGTTCAGAAAGCACAAGGTTCCATCACCAAGGCTACAGCAGCATATGCTGGTGTGATTCCACTGTTGTGAAAATACAATTGATGAAGCAATGCCAGGAATGTAAGGCTATGGACATTTTAAATAATGAATTAAAAATTAAAGCACATACAATAATGGAAACTGCTGGATGGAGCAGTACATAGTATAAGGGAAAGGCAACCACTCACCTATTGCAGATCGAAGCTTGGAGATGGTAACACATAACAGAACACAGCATTCACATTAGCTTTTGAGCACTATCTCTTTTTCGATCAACAGTACACACAGCCACATAGACAGTCTAAGGGTCAACAGAAACATCCGATCTCACGCGTCGGCTTTGACCCGTGACGTAAGGGTGTTGTTGTGTGTGACGTCATTACGGCGCGGAGTTTGGTTTGTGAGTGTGGCGTGTTTGTAGATGTTGCCTCGTTGACGTTACCTTAGTAGGAGTTTTAGGGCCTGTAATATATAGTTTACCTTTTTACTGTACTTTTTGTTTTAACGTCGTCTATGAGGCTTTTATCAGTTTGCCATTAGATTGTTCAATCTTTATGGTCTATATGTTTTGTCGCTACTCGTTATGTCTAATGAATCAATATTGTTTTTTTTCTTTTTTTTTATTTGTTTCTTTTTTTTTATCTTTTGATTGACCTACACATTGATCTGTAGCATAGCCCTGAATACGAGGTTAGGTTGGAAGTTTTTTTTTTTGGCGGGGTGGTCAGGGGGGGGCGCAGCCCCCCCCCTGCCTGGCCTTGAGTACCACTTGTTTATTATTATCTTTGTTTGCTATCAATGTTAGCAGATTGTTCTTGTGAAACCTTTGTGTGTGTTGTTTTTCTATGTGTTTTCGTCTTTGTGATACGTATGCAACGTTTTTATATCCGCCATATTGGAATTGTCGTTTATGGTCGTTTCCGCCATATTTGTGACGTCATGGGTCAAAGCCGACGGGTTGGATCGGACGCTTCTGTATTTCCCAGTCTAACACACATTCATGTGGTCACAGCAAGACTCGTGCCATGACCACAGAGGTGTGTGTTTGGGCGTCTGTTGTAGTGTTTGTGAATGTCTTGAAAAAGAGATAGTGCTGAAAAGGTAGTGTGAATGTTGCTTTCTGTTGTATGTTACTGTGCTCTACGCATCAATTTACTATACATGAGCGGTTGCCTCTCCTTTATTTTACGCAAAAATTAAAATAAATCATTCCAACGAAGTTCAGATTATGAACCTGGCTCCTAGCAGTTGGTGTATAGAACAGCAGAAGAGTTTAGTGTTTCTGCATGAATGGTGAAGCAGGTAAGGAATCTACAGACAGAGGGTGGCATCTTGGCAGCACCTGCAAAGTGGTAATGAAAAAGAGTGATAAAATCAAACATGAAATCCCTGGGCTGTTCTAAGATGATGAATTTTCTCAGCTGTCCCCATGCAAAAATTATTACATAGCAGCAAGAGTGGATGGTGAAAATTTTGTAACCAGAAACACCTCTTACTTTGTAACTTGAAAGAAATTATCATTGGCTATTGTAAGCAATATGGCAGTGAGTTGGGCTTGTCAAAATCTTGTGAACTCCAGGCAAAGTGGTGTTTTACAGTTGGTGCTGATGATATACAATCAGTTTGCATACTGTATGGTTGCACGGAGTGACCGTGCAGTTATAGGTGCCGTGTCATGGATTGCGCGGCCCCTCCCACCGGAGGTTCGAGTCCTCCCTTGGGCATGGGTGTGTGTGTTGTTCTTAGCATAAGTTAGTTTAAGTAGTGTGTAAGTCTAGGGACTGATGAACTCAGCAGTTTGGTCCCTTAGGAATTCACACACATTTCAACATTCATTTATTTATTTTTTCCATATTGAATGTGTAATACAACAAAATGCCAAATTGATGTCAGCTGCAACATCTATCAAAGTTGATGACTACAAGGAACTAATGAAGAAAACTGTGTGCTGTTTGGAATCAAAAGACTGCATACTGCAACACTATGAACCATGTACAAGAAAACCTGAACTGAAATGTTGTTCGACAGATGCTTTCAAAGAATATGATTCAGAAGAAATGATAGTTCTAATACAAACAGTGGGGCCATGCTGATAGAGATACACAAGAGGTGCGCCGTGCAACTGTAAAAGAGTTTATACAGCAACTGGTTCAAAAAAATCATGTTCTGGCAAGCCACCATTCTGTTTCAAAACACCAAAGTGCATCTCTGAGGCACCTGGAAGAAGTTCATGTGGTTGGTGAAGTGATAATTTCAATTGATTTTGCTGAGAACTATTAATTTACCATTCAGGGTGCTATTCAAGGGTTTCTTCGGGAGAACAGCCAAGTCACATTATATCCCTTTGTGGTTTACTATGGTGGTGAAAAACTACAGAACATCACTACCTGTATTTTTAGTGACTGCTTTTGTTGTGATACCATTGCACTTCATGTACTACTTTAGTGTTGGATCTGTCCCCCAATACAAGGATTTCAAGAATTCATGTCTACATGAAAAAGACATAGGTATTGCTAGTGACTGGGATATCCTTGAGGGTTTCATTTGCCTTCTTTACTAAGAGTTCTGTTGTTTTACCAGTGACTAAAATGTTGGGCGTCACTGGCAGGAAAAAAAAATCCTACCTCAGCTTTCAAAACATTCACTCAATTCTAGCTAATAAATTAAAAAATATTTGTAAAAATTGTTCCTTAGTAGTCCCTCTTAATGATTTCTGTTGTTATGAACTTTTGAACTGAAACATTTCATTCATGTGTAACTCCCGTGGATGCAAAAACATACTGCTATGTTAACATGAAAAAGACACAAGACGTATGATTTTTAGTCCTGTGGAAAATCCTTACAGTTCAGCCAAATGCCTTGTAATCTCAACATTATTTTAACTATAATGTAGAATAGTTTGAAACTAACTTTTCAGTTCTATTGCCATTACCAGGGTTGTTATTGTTATTATTATTATTATTTACTACTACTACTGCTACAGTGGCAGCAGTAGTAAAAGTACTACCAGTCTTAACTTCATTCGTTCAGGTCAGTATAACTTACTCACGCTGTCAGTGTCAATTGTGGATGAATCACAAGCTAACTCTTGTGGAAACATTACAAGCTAATAGGATAGATAAAAAAATCTACTCACCAAGTGGCAGATAGAAAACACATATTTAAAAGGTATTACATTTGAAAGCTTTCAGAGCCAGTGGCTCCGTCTTCTGGCAGAGGGGATGAGATCTCCATATCCCGTCTGGTAAGTTTCCCCTGACCTGGGGTTCTGGATGACTTTTCCTAAATTTCACCAGTCCTTTTCCTTCATCCCTCTTCCTTCCCCTTCAACCCACTGCCACAGGCTCCGAAAGCTCACATACATAATACCTTTTATATATGTGTGTGTTCCTGCCATCACTTGGTGAGTAGATTTTTTTATCTATCCAATTACATTATTTTTTCAAAAATTGATTACTTTCATTTACAAGCCAATAGGAAGCATAAACTTTCGTTGCTGTGTCAACTCAACATTATGACGCTGTAATTGGTTCGCCCACTGACACAAATAAGAAAACAGTCATAAATTTATATTATAATGAGACAAAAGGTGGATTTGACACAATCAATCAAGTAGTGAGGAAATTTTCAACTGAGAGGGAGGGCTTCAAGAGTGTAATAAGCAACAGCTTTTTCTTCAAGAATTGGTACTACAGCGCACGAAACCATACACTGAAGAAAGGGCTGTAATTATTAGAGGACTCTAGAAGTGCGGGGTTTCAGGCATATTAGGTGTTCTCAGGGGGAATATGTAGGGGAAGATGTCATTTGTGTTGTCGTGAAAGCCAGTCAAAAGTATTGAAGTACAATAAAGTGAACAAAACACCAGTCATTTGCAACAGCTGTAAGAGATACACATGCAGTAAACCCAACAATAAAACAGTTAGGCTATATCTTCCAAGTGTGAAGACATTTCCAAAGAAAGTTATGAATAATGATACCAGAACCTATGTAATGTAAACTGCTGTATTTAACGTAAAGTATGTGTAATATTTTTGAATTATAATGAAGTGTTCTTCAGTAACTCTGTAATGACTTTTACTACCAATGTAGAGAGATACTGCTCAAAAAATAAGACTAAATAAATTTAAATTGTGAAAAATGTGAAAAATACTAAATGCATTTTTGTAGTGTGTGCTAAAAGAAATTTACTGTTTCTGGACCATTATTACACATCAGCAGCTTTTGATTCAATATTTTTTTTAAAAAATAAAGGTCAATAAAAATTAAAGAAATCTTAATTATAAAAGTTTTTTGTGGTGGGCACAAAGTACCCTCCCCTCTTGGTACTTCACGTTATGTAAAATACATTGGTACTGTAAGAATTAAATGTGCTCACAGATGATGATGTGCTTCTCCATAAGAAAGTATCAATGCCAGAAGATAGTATCGATCTGCAGAAAGACCTGCAGAGTATTGATGAATTGTGCAGGCTCTAGCAGTTGACTGTGAATGTAAATAAATGTAACATATTGTGCATACATAGGAAAAGAAATCCACTATTGCATAACTCCACTATTGATGCCAAACTGCTGGAAACAGTATCTGCCATAAAATATCTAGGAGTAACTGTCCAGAATGACCGTAAGTGGAACGACAACATAAAACAAATGTCAGGAAAAGCAGATGCCAGACTCAGATTCATAGGAAGAGTATTAAGGAAATATATCTCATCGATGAAAGAAGTGTCTTACAAGGCACTTATTTGACTGGTTCTTGAATATTGTTCATCAATCTGGGATCCTTACCAAGTATGACTGGTAGAAGGGACATAGAAGATGCAACAAAGAGTGGCACATTTCATAATGTCATTGTTTAGTCAGCACAAGAGCATTACAGAAATGCTCAACAAACTCGAGTGGCATATGCTATAGGAGAGGTGTTGTGCATCATGGAGAGGTTTACTATGGAAATTTCAAGAGAGCACTTTCCGTAAGAGTCGAAATATATTACTTCCTCTCATATGTGTCTTGTGAAATGACCATGATTAGAAAATCTGAAAAAATTAAAGCTAATACAGAGGCTTACCAAGCCTGATTCTTCCCATGTGCCATTTGTGAGTGGAACAGGAAAGGGGGGTCAGTCAGTAATACCAGAAGTACCCTCTGCCACACACAATCAAGCTGCTCATGGAGTATGATGTAGGTTTAGATGCAATGAATTACACTGGAAGTACAATGACGATAGTCACAACAGAGCTTGAAGTCTGGAAGTATACAGGGTTCATTCTCCACTGGCAGATGTTACAAGAGAGGCATTGTACATCACAGAGGGATTTACTATTGAAATTTCAGGACAGCACTTTTCAGGAGGAGTCGGACAACATATTACTTCCCTCCTCATACATCTCAGGTATTGACCATGAGGAGAAAATGTGAAAAATTAGAGACAATGCAGAGGCTTACTATCAGTCTTCCCACACACTATTTGCGAGTGGAACAGGGTTGGAGGGATCAGATAGTGGTACCAAAAGCCCCCTCCACCACACAACATTAGGTTGCTTGCGGAGTATGATGTAAATGTAGATGTACTTAAGTTGCTAACATAGCTAGTTCCTTCTTAACTATTTTACTAATGCTGTAAAAATTCTTTTGTTTATTCCTTTCATCATATTAATAATGAAAGATCATAGTGTAATGATTATGTTGCTACTGTGACAATACTTCTGTAATGTTCCACATCTGGTGCAACCAGTGGATAATGTTTCTAAAGAACCCCTCGAAAACCGGTATGTTACAAGTATATTAATCATGTGAGCAAACTCAATCATATCAAACAGAGGCTATGTGATACCGGTAGTCCAGCAGGACTACAATTCACTCACAGCACAGTTTTGCTTTAATGCCACAAAGACTCATCATCCAAACTTCAAATACGCAGCAAGAACTTGCTGGCTTCACAAATAGACATTTGTGGTCATACACGAAATGAACCACTTCATCTTCTTGTTATGTAGTTAGGTAACAAGTTAAAATGGAGTCAAGAAGCAGCACAAGTATGTTTTGCGTACACGAGTTTTTATCACTGTGTTGGGTTTCAAAGTCAAGTGTATTAGCATATTTTGTGTCTTTTTTGGCAATGTCTTTCATTTAAATGTAGTATTTACTCAGTGAAAGTAAACACTAAGAATATTGTGTAAAGTACATGGCCACAAATATCTGAAGAAGCTAGGTATTCTTGCACTAAGAAGCTAGGGATTCTTGTACTCACTTCCTAGGACATGCACTCCTTAATGGTTGTTAATACTAAAATAAGTTTCAAATTAATTCTGAGTCACAGTACAAGGTAGACAAATAATTTCCATGGACGATTTTTCCTCTTTGTCCATGGTTCACAGCGCGATTCTGTAGTTGGTGCAAGTTACATCAACATACTCCCAATAGGCATAAAAGTAAGACATTGGTAATTAAAAAAAAATTGAAGTGTACATTAGTTGTGACTTCCTCTCCAAGTGACTTGATTAAAGAATTGACAGTTCATTTTACCCGCATTGTTGGTTATAGACTGGCGTCTGTTGTACCACATACTGATAACATTTGTTCTGTGATAAATATGATTTGGGACATGTAGAAGTCAACCTAGCATCAAGAGATTTCTATTGAATATAATTGCAGGAACAGCAGTTTAAAAGAAGAGCAGAAGCTTCAATCTTGCTAATTTTAGTGTTTTATAAGAGCCTGGTGTGAGCACAGATAATTGCCCAGTTTAATGCTTTAACAGTAGTCAATTATTTTTGCAGCCTCCAATAATTTACCCTCATTGTTAATATAGACCTTGACCCATTCTGCAATGCTGTAGTCTTTCCTTAGTGATGTAATTCACAGGTAAATAAATGTGACTTTTGACTATGACATTGCATTTCATCTTTATGTTACTATAGTAACTAATTTTTGTCATGTTGAAAGAGGAAGTAAAACACTCCTGTTCAATGTATCACAGTGGACAATTATACAGTCTCATAAATGTGTGTATTCCAGCAACTTAGCGTGTGGCAAAGAGGCACATAAAAGCAACTCGTATCAAATTTTCTTGCTTTATTTGGAAACAGTTTTGAGATTCTTGAAGGTAGAATTAATCTTCTATCCTGCAGTTGGCATTCAGAAGTGGTATACACCGAATGCTCTACAGTAGATGGACAAACCGGTTTTGCCGACACACATGTAAGGTGCAGTGAACTACACTCCCTGCCAAACAGATACAGTTTATTCACTGCAGAATTGGTGGCCTTCGATCAAGCCTTCCTTCACATTCATTCTTGCATTGACGAGACATTCTTAATCAGCAGTGACTCCCTGAGTAGTCTTCAGGCTATCAACTGGTGCTACCCTCGACACCCATTGGTTGTAACTGTACAGAATCTCCTTTCTGACCTCCATCGAGGTGGACTCATCTTTGTCTGGACTCCAGGTCACATTGGGATCCCAGGGTACGAACATGCTGACTAGTTGCCCAAGTTGGCTACCAAGATTCTGACTTCCAAGATTGGGGTACTGGAACTGGACCTTCATTTGACACTCTGCCACCAACTATTGGAGGCTTGGAACATGGAATGGAGTGTCTTGGTTTCTCTGAGCAAACAATCTACAGTAAAGAGGACCATGACCATGTGCCAGTCTTGGTTTCATGCTTCTTGCCAGGAACCTACTGCTCTGTCAGCTTCACATTGACCACACTTAGTTGACCCACAGCCACATCCTACGATGTAAGGATTCACCTCTGTGTCAGTGTGGTGCCCGTATGACAGTAGCCCACATCCTGCTGGACTCCCGTAATTTGACCACATTACAGAAAAACCTGAAACTTGCTGATGCACTGCCTGTGGTGCTAGCAGATGACACCAAAGTGGTTGATCTGGTTTTATGTTTTACCCGTGGAGGTCGTTTCTACTCCTCTCTGTGAGATAGAGCACATTGGCCTCAGAATGAAATTTTCACCTTGCAGTGGAGTGTGCGCTGACACAAAACTTCCTGGCAGATTAAAAGTGTGTGCCGGACCAAGATTCGAACTCTGGAGCTTTGCCTTTCACTCTACCGACCGAGCTACCCGTGCACGACTCATGACTCGTCCTCACAGCTTTAATTCTGGATAGCACTCACCCACGAAAGGCAAAGGTCCCTAGTTCAAGTCTTGGTCCTGCACACAGTTTTAATCTGCGAGGAAGTTTCACATTGGCCTCGTTGGCTGCTTGAGGGATCGGAGGGATGTACTGTCGCCTGCTGCAACCCAAGGGGCCAACGGCTGTGGGATCTTGCTCGGTGGTCTGGCCTGTCTCCTGGCCTTCTCACCTCTTTAATTTTTCTTTTTCTTTTCCATCTGTCTTTTGGTAATGGATAGTGAGGAAACAACTGTCAGATGCAGAGGGTACGTCTCCCATTGTGTAACATGTCCTGGGGGCCTCCATCTGCTTCCTGGTCAGAGCAACTCACCCACCTTCACGCTCTTACCCATCTGTCACTTCTACTGGCATCTATCTCTTGGTTTTATTTATTCTCGGCTACAACCATGTACATCAAGATTTGTCTTCTGTGTCCTTCCTCTCTGAGGACTCTTCCTGTCTTGACACATATAGAATGGGGGGACTGATGACCTCATAGATTCTCTCTTTAATCCCATCAATCCAATCATTCTGCATTAGACTGTGTACCATTATTGAACTTCGTGATAGATTAAAATTTCATACCGAACCGGAACTTGAACCCTAAACCTTGCTTTTCATGGGAAACACTTGCCGACCGATCTCTCCAGGCCCAATTCACTTCCCATTCTCATAGCTTCAGTTCTGCCAGTAACCTTCTTTTCTCTCCAAACTTCACAGCTCTCCTGTAGACAGTTCAGTACTAATGGAATGGAACATACCACAGCGAAATGGCTTAGCCACAGCCTAGAGGAAGTTTCAAAAAAGCCCACACTCTGTTGCCATGTGAAAGATTTGATCTGGAACCAATCCGTAGGCTGTGGCTAAGCCATTTCACTGCAGTATCCTTTCTTTTGAGGAATACTGGTCCTGTAATGTAAGCAGATGTTCTGCTTAGTCTGGAAAGTGGGACAGGGGTGGTGCAGAATTGAAGCTGTGAGGGTAGTTCATGCATCACACCCAGTTGTATTAGTCAGTTAGAGCACTGCACATGAAAGGCTGTGAATGAGACCCGACTCAGTGCAGAATTTAAATCTGTTACCAAATTTCATGCTGGAAATGCATTTTCCTGCCCTGATACCTTAATTAACAACTAGTTACATTTATTTTATTATCATTACTACTACTACTACTATAATTATCATTACTTTTTTGCAGCCACTGTCATCAGAGGAATCATCAGGAGCAGGACCGAGCACAAAGGAAGATGTTCAGCCAGCTCAAGCAAATCGAAAGTTTTTCTGGATGAAGCCCAGAGCACTTGAAGATGTGGAAGGAAAGGACTGCAGTAATGGAGAGAGGGAAAAGCAGAAGGCAGAGCAGCAGGAAGGAGATATGTCAGGGGACCTGGTGAGGCCAAACATCCGGCTCAAGGTGCCAGGCTCGGAGGCTGCAGCAGGGGCTGAGGCGGCTGGGGCCCGCACTACGCTGCAGCTGAACCTGGACCTCCTTCCGCGCTCACCAGAGGCGTCCTCCTCCACAGCAGACTTTGTCAGGAAGGAGCAAATGTTCCAGGTGAGCATGGCTCTTGGAAAAGAAATGACATGCGCAGTTCAAATCTCTAAAATACTACATACTGCGGAACATCCCAAACCGTTTAACGGCTCTTAAGTAAGCAGTTTGTGAGTATACAGTTTATATTTCATGGTCTTCATTTATTCTGATCTAATATTTAACCCTCTCTTCATTAGAAGAGAATGGACGGGAACAGAGAGAGAGAGAAGTATGGTTGTTGGTCAATGCAAGGACTCATTGCACTTGTACAAGCACTGACATGCAGTCAATGTCTTACAAGCAAACACAGTTGGCTATTCCATGCCATTGGTGTATTTGTGGGACAGCACATCACCAACACCACAATCTGATGTATCCCCCCACCCGGGCAGTCCACAACTCTCTTTCGTGGATACGTGTGTGGTGAGCACAGGACCCCAAGCTCGTGCAGCTCTCTTTCCTTTCCGGCTTGCATACCTTTCCTTTCCACATCCCTCCCTCTCCCCGATTCTTCCGCCCACCCCCTTCTTCCTCTCTTTTCCTCTCTTCGGGAGCGTGTTTTGTGCCAAAGTCGGGAGACGCATGCTTGTGAACAATTGAAGTGGTTTCTCTTCTTTTATCTCTACAATGTAATGTATCTGTCCTTAATTTGTCCTTCTCTTTCCTTGGTTCTTCTCTTTACCTTCTTCTCCGTTGCGGTGTTTGAGAATTCTTCTCTTCTCTCTGTTTCTTTGTTCCTCCCTTTTTCTTCCTTTCCTCCCAGTGTGTGTCTGAACGCCAACCCACGTGTAGCCGGTGACAGGGCTACGCGTAATTCCCTGCCGCGGGTAGACAAGTAGGACACAAATGTACCACCTGGTAAAGGCCAGGCCCAGGGAGGGAGGGGTGATTATCCAAGCTGGTACTTCCTGAATGTGCCAATTGGTCCCTCCATCCATTTCTCGGGAGGTGTAACATGGGGTATGGACAATCATCTAAGGTGGGAGTGCCCTCAGAGAGGGCCCCCACTATGAAGGAGTGTGCCATCGGAGGCGCCAGTAATCATCGGGGATACTTTTGCAGAGGTTTCTTCTACTTCTACAACTTCTGCCCACAAGAGAAAGCTAGATTAGTCTCAGCCACAGAAAATTCGTCCATCAGAGCCAAAGTTCCTAGTTGTTTCTCGGTCTGATGAAGATTAAGACTTCTCAACAGTAAACCCTTTTATTATTCAGAAAGGTGTGGACACAATTGCAGGTCCTGTAAAGTTTTGTTCCCTGTTATGAAATGGCACCTTGTTGTTAGAAACAGACAGTGCCCTCCAGGCACAAAAATTGCTTTGAACTACACTGCTACACACCATCCCTGTCTGGATTTAAGCGCATCACACTTTAAACTCAATCCCCTCATTGCATCAACTGTATGAGCGACCAAGCTGCCTCCTCTAGAGATTGCCCTATGATGAACGAATTATTGAGGAAATCAGAGTGAAGAAAAAGGTGTCTTACCTTTGCTACTCATAAGTTATTCATCAGTAGCAAGCTGACTGTGCTCCCAGCAGGTAAATATAGCACTGTCCTCGCCTCTCCTCGACCTACTAAGGAGGTAGCCACGCAGACTTGAGATCTCACCTTCAGCGCCACGGTCGTTAGATCAGCCAGCCCAGAGATCGCCCATTCAACCTCCCCACTATCCCCCGCTCACTCTCAGGCTCAACCATCATCGGCTCATGCTAAATCACAGCCCCAAAATCGGACGCCTGGACTTCCAAAAAAGACCCTACTCTTGAAGATTCTTTATGTACCAAGACCTCACAACCATCAACTCCTCCTTCATCTCAACATCCTGCTTCCATGGAGTCTTGTAAGAAAAACAGTTCCTCTACTTCTCTGCCACAGCACTGTCTCTTCCACAGCACCACCCAGCAGTAGCCACCCTCGGCCATCTTCCGTGTCACTGAGACGCACTGCTGGCGGCCGATCAACCAGCTGGTCACTGGTGGCAGAAGCTGCCCCCGAACAACCAGTGGATCAGGATCTTCTGCCCCTGGCTGAATGCCATTCCACACCATTGGCCACCGGCTCTCAGCGTTCACTGAGGTGACAGCAAATGTGGTGAGATTTTTCCCTTTTTCATCCACCTTATGTCTATCATCTGTTGAAATATCTATAAAATTTGCTCCAGTCAGGGTGAACCGTTGATCCTCTTACGATCCTACTCCCCGGTCATATTCTGTCTTCAGGAAACAAAGCTACGTCTCCATGATCACTTTGTCTTCCCTCATTTCCAATCAGTTCAGTTTGATCTCCCCTCTATTGCTGGCGTTCGGCACATGGGGTCTTATGATTGTTCTCCATGATACTATCCATTATCACCCCATCCACTTACACAGTTCCTTCCAAGCTGTCGCTGTATGTCTTTCCCATTCTGGATTCACCTTCTCTCTTTGCACCATATACATTCTATTGTCTGCACCAATGGCAGGAGTCCATCTCCTTCATCTCCTTGGTCAGTTCCCATCCCCCCCCCCCCCCCCCCCCCTATTCGCTGGTTGGGGCTTCAATGCTTACCACCCACTTTGGGGATCTCTGCGTCCTTGTCCGGGAGCCTCCCTATTGATTGACCTCTTCCACCAAGACGCTGGAAGTTTTCCCAAGCCAATTAGACACTTTTCTCCTCTCTAGTAACATTTGATGACCATCAATTTTGCTAGCATCGACGATCAGATCACTCATGTTATGAAAGTTATTCTTAAAGCTGCAGAATGTTCAATACCTTGTACCTCCCCTTTGGCCCAGCACTCCCCAGTTCCTTTGTGGAACAAGGCATGCGTTTTCCGCCATCATCCTATGGTGGCCAACTATATCCGCTATAAGCAGTTACGTGCGCGATGCCTTCGCATAATATGTGATAGCAAGAAGGCAAGCTGGGATTTCATTGCCAGCTCCATTAATACCTTCACTTCCTCAATGGTTGTTTGGAGTTGAATCCAACAGATATTTGACACATCCAGTTTTTCCCTGACCTCTGGGCTAACTGTCGCGCAGGATACCTTAGTGGACCTGGTCGCAATTTCTAACTCATTGGGTCAACACTTTGCTGAGATATTGAGCCCTTCTAATTACCCACTAGCCTTTCTCCTGAAGAAATGGGTAGTGGAAGAGCTACCTCTCAAAATCACGAAAGCTATAATGTTGTTTTTTCTATGCAGGAACTCGGACATTCACTCTCCTCCTCTCGCTCTTCTGCTATGGGACCGGTGGTATCCACGTCCAAATGTTGCTGCATCTATCATACCCTAGTCTGTGCTACCTCCTTTGACTTTGGGTCAACAGTACCTTTTCCAGAAGATGGCAGGAAGCTATCGTTGTTCCTGTTCCGAAACCTGGAAAGGACAAACATCTCCCCTCCAGCTATTGGCCAATACCTCTCACGACAAGTGTTTGTAAGGTTTTCGAGCGTACGGTAAATTGTTGTTTAGGCTGGTGGCTGGAGTCCCAAAACCTTTTAACAACTGCCCAATGGCGTTTCCAAAAGTATCATTCCGCAGTCGACCATCTTGTTGCTCTCTCCACTTATATCATGAACAACTTTCTCAGGAAACGCCAAACGGCAGCTATATTTTTTGTTCTGGAGAGGGCCTACGATACCTGTTGGAGGACGGTCATCTTTTCCATACTGTTCTCTTGGGGCTTTCGAGGTTGGCTGCCCCATTTCATCTGTGAATTTATGAAAGAGTGCACATTTAAGGTGCAGGTGAACACTACTCTATCCTGTACTTTCTCAAGAAAACGAGGTGCGCCAGGGCTCCGTGCTAAATTTTATAGTGTTTGCCATCGCCATAAATCCAATTATGGATTGTCTTCTTCCCGATGTCTCGTGCTTCGTCTTTGTTGACAATGTTGCAATCTGCTACAGCTCCTAACGGACAAGCCTTCTTGAACGACATCTTCAAGGATGTCTCGATCACCTCCACTCATGGAGCGTTGAAACCAGCTTCAGATTTTCTCCCAGTACAACCGTCTGTGTAAATTTTTGGTGTTGTATGGAGTTATATCCATCTTCCCTACATCTAGGCCCTGTTGACCTTTCATTTGCGGACATAGCCAAATTCTTGGGACTTATGTTTGACAGAAAACTATGCTGGTCTTCCCACGTTTCCTATCTTTTGGCTCACTTTCCGCAAACCCTCAACACCCTCCGTGTTCCGAGGGTACCTCCTGGGGAGTGAACCGAGTGGTCCTCCTCCACCTATATCATGCCTTAGTGTGCTTGAAATTGGACTATGGAAGCATAGTTTACTCCTCTACATGGCCGTCTATTCTTCCGCGTCTAGATTCTGTCCACCATCGTGGATTGCGTTTTGGATCTGGAGCTTTTAACACTATCCCCATGGGCAGCCTTTACTCTTAGACTGCTGAACCTCTGCTGTCCAATCACCGAGTGCCCTTTTGAGTCGGATCACTGGCAAGCGTTAAATCTTTGCTTGGAAATCTGTGCCTTGGAAATGGATACTGATAGACATTTGCGTGAGCATTAATGGTGGGCTTAAATCCTGCCCAAATTATAAGTGATCCATTTGATTCCTTAACTATGACTATGGATGTAGCACAGCCCAATGGCTAGACGGTACTGGAAATACAATGCCCGTACTTTGCAGCCTATCTAGTCCAGCTTTAACTTGCTTGTGAAAGGCAAAAGGGACTGGATGAGCTGTACAAAACATGGGTGCTGTTGATTGTTTCAAGGATACATGATCCTGGGACCCTATTGCAAAACCTTATGTGGGTTGTGTTAACAGTTGTTTATACAGGATGTATCAGAAAGAATCATCCAGTTTGGCACATATATATTTCTGAAACTAATAAGCATATACAATGAATTTTGTTCTTTGATGAGTAGAAAACTCAAAGTGTTTTTTTTTTTGTTTGTTTTGTTTTGTTTTTTTGTTTTTCTTCATTGATATGAACTGAAATGCAGGAGGATCTGCAGCGAATTGACGCATGGTGCAGGGAATGGCAATTGAATCTCAATGTAGACAAGTGTAATGTGCTGCGAATACATAGAAAGAAAGATTCCTTATCATTTAGCTACAATATAGCAGGTCAGCAACTGGAAGCAGTTAATTCCATAAATTATCTGGGAGTATGCATTAGGAGTGATTTAAAATGGAATGATCATATAAAGTTGATCGTCGGTAAAGCAGACGCCAGACTGAGATTCATTGGAAGAATCCTAAGACAATGCAATCCGAAAACAAAGGAAGTAGGTTACAGTATGCTTGTTCGCCCACTGCTTGAATACTGCTCAGCAGTGTGGGATCTGTACCAGATAGGGTTGATAGAAGAGATAGAGAAGATCCAACGGAGAGCAGCGTGCTTCGTTACAGGATCATGTAGTAATCGTGAAAGTGTTACAAAGATGATAGATAAACTCCAGTGGAAGACTCTGCAGGAGAGACGCTCAGTAGCTCGGTACTGGCTTTTGTTGAAGTTTCGAGAACTTACCTTCACCGAGGAGTCAAACAGTATATTGCTCCCTCCTACGTATATCTCGCGAAGAGACCATGAGGATAAAATCAGAGAGATTAGAGCCCACACCTAGGCATAGCAACAATCCTTCTTTCCACGAACAATACGAGACTGGAATAGAAGGGAAAACCAATAGAGGTACTCAAGGTACCCTCTGCCACACACTGTCAGGTGGCTTGCGGAGTATGGATGTGGACGTGGATGTGGACGTGGATGTGGATGTGGATGTAGACGTAGACGTAGACATGCCAAGCATTTCTGTTTTTGCACATCTGCCGACGATGTTGGTGGTGGATCACTAACTGCCGACTCCCCTGTAACCGGACTGCTGGATCAGTGGGTACTTGGTAAATCAGATAACGACATGACTGGAAGTTATTAGTTGATTGTAGAGCACAACAGTGACTAATACTACTAACAGTGTTGACACCAGAAGAATTGTGGAACAGCTCCATCAGAAGACTTCGGAGATTTCACACTAACTTCTCTATCAGGTGAAAGATGTATAATAACATTAAGGTTTAATGAGTTGACTTAAGATGCGCCACACTGTTTAAAGAAAAAATCGCCACTTGCCTGCTAAGCATTGTAAGTCAGCCTCCCATGCCTTATGTTGCTTAACACATTGGTTAAATTTCAGGATGGTTGCAACTATGCGGGTTGGTGAGTGTAATAGTTAGTCAGCGAACCACAAAAATCAGAAAAGCTCAAACTACTGGGGCCCAAGAGTGGGCATACTTTCTGCACCACTTTGGCAGTCTGGATCAGTTACTTGACTTGCTTTCAGTGAAGAATGGGCTGTTGTTGGGTTTTGCAGCAGATGTAACAGCAATTACTGCTTTTGCTGTTTGAATTCTCATTGCTATTCATGCTGCTGCAGAAGTTCCCACTGTTTTTCATGCTGTTGCTGCATTTGTTGTTGCTGTTGCGGCTGCAACTGCTGCAGTCACAAATTCAGTCCCTGCTGCAGTGGAATAGTTGGATGGTGAGAAAGTTCTTATTGACACATTTCTATACTACACTATATAGACAGAAGACAGTTTATGTCGACTCTTACTGAAGGTAACACAGAGACCGACGGAACAAACTTTGGGTTGCTGATTTCGATGACGGCTAACCAGAAACAAATCCAAAGCATAGCAAAGTTATCTTAAGCATACGGCATTAGTCCAGAAAGCAATCCAAATTAAAAACATAAGACAGGCAGGGTCAAAACTCTACTGATCCAATGGCATGTAATTAATGCTTCAGTGAACTAATAAGGCTGACCTTAAAGTGTTGGGCCCCAGTATTTAAGGGTAGTCTTGAGTCCATGGGTGGCTCCATGTGACGTGCTGGATGCATTGATACCTCAGCAGGAGCAACCTGCAGCTGGAACATGTAGCACAAGTAACTCTGATGTGTTCTCAGTATTGATACCGAGGCTGGGTGGTGAATCTGAATCGCTGCTGAATACTAAAGCTACCCTTTCACAAAAATTTGAGAACACTGTAAACATTATCGTCCTCCCGAAAGCTCTGATTGACTTCCATTGATTACCATTCCACCTCCCACCCCCCCCCCCCCATAAGAAAATTACCACAGTGTTATACAAGAAAATAATTACTTCAGGATACTATGAGGGTCACTCCAAAGAAATGCACATTATTATTATTTTTTTAATCCATCTTTTATTCTACATGTTTGGAAGTTTTACAGTGTGGAGGTACATCCTTTAGGAGCAATATTTTCATTTCTCCACATAATTTCCATCCCTCTCAACTGCCTTACGCCATCTTGGAACTAGCGCCTGTATACCCGCACGGTAAAATTCTGGGCCAACCTGTTGGAGCTACTGTTTGGCAGCATGCACAAGGGAGTCGTCATATTCAAACCTTGTTCCACGAAGAGAGTCTTTCAGTTTCCCAAAGAGATGATAGTCACATGGAGCCAGGTCAGGAGTGTAAGGCGGGTGTTTCAGCATTGTCCATTCGAGTTTTGTGATTGCTTCTATAGTTTTTTGACTGACATGTGGCCGTGCATTGTTGTGCAACAGCAAAACATCTTGCTTTTGCCAATGTGGTCGAACACGACTCACTCGAGCTTGAAGTTTCTTCAGTGTCGTCACATATGCATCAGAATTTATGGTGGTTCCACTTGGCACGATGTCCACAAGCAAGAGTCCTTCGGAATGGAAAAACACCTTAGCCATAACTTTTCCAGCAGAAGGTGTGGTTTTGAATTTTTATTCTTGGGTGAATTTGCATAATGCCACTCCATTGATTGCCTCTTCGTCTCTGGTGAAAAATGATGGAGCCATGTTTCATTACCTGTCACAATTCTTCCAAGAAATTCATCTCCACCATTCTCGTACTGTTCCAAAAGTTCATTGCATACCGTTTTTCTTGTTTCTTTGTGAGCCACTGTCACCATCCTGGGAACCCACCTGTCACAAACCTTTTTTAACACCAACACTTTCAGTATTCTGCAAACACTTCCTTCCCCTATCCCAACGTAGCGTGACAATTCGTTCACTGTGATGCGTTTGTCAGCAATCACCAATTCGTTAACTCTCTGCACATTGTCTGGAGTGTGTGTAGTACGAGGCCTGCCACTGCGAGGACAATCCTCAATATTGCTGTGCCCGCTTTTATCACACAACCTGCTTGCCCACAGACCAACTGTACTGCGATCGACAGCAGCATCTCCATACCCCATTTTCAACCTCTTGTGGATGCTTCCCACTGTCTCGTTTTCGCAGCACAGGAATTCTATGACAGCACGTTGCTTCTGACGAACGTCAAGTGTAGCAGCCATCTTGAAGACATGCTGTGACGGCGTCACTCACGGGAACAGGTTGAACTAAGTTTGAAAACAATCGGGAAGGATGTATCTACACACTGTAAAACTTTCACACATGCAGAATGAAAACTGTATTTTTACAAAAATAGTGTGCATTTATTTTGGAGTGACCCTCGTATCAAATAATATTTAAAGTTACACTGATGCAGTCTCCTAGAATGAGGATGTAAAGAAGTGCCATAATAATGCAGGAAGTTGCATCTTTAATGTATGAATTTTTACACATGACTCCTTATATATTGCTTATTGTGTTTTCCTTTCTTATGGTGTTTAGACTACTGCCATTAGTTGATCAGAACTTACAATGCAAAACCAAGTGCTGTGTCAGCTACAATAAAACCTGTGCCTAACCGTAGACGACATACTGTATTGGCATTGTTTGAACTGTAACTGATATTGAACTTGGTTTTATATTCTGAGTTCTGATCAAATGATTGCAGGAGTCAAAACATCTTAAGAAATGCCCGCATCTCGTGGTCGTGCGGTAGCGTTCTCGCTTCCCACGCCCGGGTTCCCGGGTTCGATTCCCGGCGGGGTCAGGGATTTTCTCTGCCTCGTGATGGCTGGGTGTTGTGTGCTGTCCTTAGGTTAGTTAGGTTTAAGTAGTTCTAAGTTCTAGGGGACTTATGACCACAGCAGTTGAGTCCCATAGTGCTCAGAGCCATTTGAACCATCTTAAGAAATGAAAGTACATTAAACGATCTAAACGGAATCATGCATAAAAATTCACATTGATCATAGACTCACTCAAGAGAGTTCACTGCTTTCATAAGTTAATATGTATGGTGAAAAGTTGTTGCACATGCTACACAGTCATTAATAATGTAATGTAAATTACACTGGTGGAATAAAGTAGGGTATTTTATAGTATTGCCTTTTCATGATTATTTCCAAAGCACCTTGTTTGATGCATATATATTGATATATTTGAACAGCTATGGAAATTGCTTATTGACACAAGAGGTTACTTTCATCGAGTGTAAGAATTGAAAGGACATTGTGCTGATGAAGTTTTGCTTCAGCATTGTAATGTTCCACTTTATAATGCAGGAGCGAGGAGGGGGAGGAGGAGAGGACGAAGACGGAGAAGACAATGTGGAAGCTGCGGAGGCGGACGGAGATGAGACGGATGAGGAGATCAGCAGCATCCTCGAGGAGATGAGCCGCCTGGCCAGCAGCAGTGGGCTCTCGCATGAAGGTCAGCAGCTGCTCTCTGCTTCTGACAGCGTTGCGCGTGCTGTTTATGTGGTTATTCAGCTTAATCTGAAATAGTAATGCTGTTTCATTCTTCTGTTAGGTTTTTATTTCTTATTAATAGCCAAGAGTGAATAGCTGTTATTTTTCACTTTTTTATCCCCTTTTATACCTATGTAACAGTGTATTGCAATCACTAAAAGCCACATCTACTTTATTTTTTTATATTTATGTAGAGGTCCCCATGTATATGAACAATGCTTGCTCAGTATACTATAATTTAAACATCTGCCTACTACGAGAGAAACATGGTAGTGGTATCTGAGTGCTGCTGTGTCATGGTAATTGTCAAACACTTTCTTTACAGCACAGATTTTTAAAATAATACATGAAATAAAATCTCGAGATTCTTGCCACGTTGGTTCAGAGTTCAGAAGACATATACTCTTTCCCATCTTCTAGTAGAGTTGACTTTGTTTTTATTTTCACTACTGCTTGTATTCATCGAACATCATTACATGACCTCTAGTACAATGTAACTGATATACATTAATGTATGTGGGCTATCGCAGTAAGAGCTTACAGTGGTAGCTACATATCCTTACTGTGTGTGTGTGTGTGTGTGTGTGTGTGTGTGTGTGTGTGTGTGTGTGTCTGATGACGATCGATGAACACAATTGGCAATGGAAATTTAAGCTTTTCTTAAACAGCAGCAGATGTAGTGATTTATGATACACCTACAAATTATTTTTGACTGCCATTTTCTAGGTTTACAGTTAAACATTAAATATGGTGGAAGCTGCCAGCAAAGTTGTCACTGAAGTGTTGAATAAGCTGCATTCTGGTAACACTATTGAACACAACAGATAGGAAGAAAGTTAGCTATATAGAAAGTATATAAGCCCCAAGCAAAAAGGTGGGAATTTAAGGAGATGGGACCTGGATAAACTGAAAGAACCAGAGGTTATAGAGAGTTTCAGAGAGAGCATTAGGGAACCATTGACTAGAACGGGGGAAATAAATACGGTAGAAGAAGAATCGGTAGCTTTGAGGAATGAGATATTGAAGGCAGCAGAAGATCAAGTTGGTAAAAAGACGAGGGCAAATAGAAATCCTTGGGTAACAGATGAGATATTGAATTTAATTGATGAAAGGGGAAAATTCAAAAATTCAGCAGGCAAAAAGGAATACAAACGTCTTGAAAATGAGATCGATTGGAAGTACAAAATGGCTAAGCAAGGTTGGCTAGAGGACAGATGTAAGGATGTAGAAGCATGTATCACTAGGAGTAAGATAGATACTGCCTACAGGAAGATTAGAGAGACCTTTGGAGAAAAGAGAACTATTTGTATGAATATCAAGAGCTCAGATGGAAACCCAGTTCTAAGCAAAGAAGGGAAAGCAGATAGGTGGAAGGAGTATATAGAGGGTCTATACAAGGGCTATGTACTTGAGGGCAATATTATGTAAACTGAAGAGGACATAGATGAAAATGAAATGGGAGACATAATACTGCGTGAAGAATTTGTCAGGGCACTGAAAGACCAAAGTCAAAATAAGCCCTGGTAGTAGACAACATTCCACTACAACTACTGATAGCCTCGGGAGTGCCAGCCATGACAAAACTCTACCATCTGTTGAGCAAGATGTTTCAGACAGGCGAAATGCTCTCAGATTTCAAGAAGAATATAATTATTCCAATCCCAAAGAAAGCAGGTGTTGACGGATGTGAAAATTACCGAACTATCAGTTTAATAAGTCACGGCTGCGAAATACTAACATGAATTCTTAACAGATAAATGGAAAAACTGGTAGAAGCCGACCTCAGGGAAGATCAGTTTGGGTTCCGTAGAAATGTTGGGACACTTGAGGCAATACTGACCCTATGACTTATCTTAGAAGATAGTTTAAGGAAAGGCAAACCTACGTTTCTAGCATTTGTAGACGTAGAGAAAGCTTTTGACAATGTTGACTGGAATACTCTCTTTCAAATTCTGAAGGTGGCAGGGGCCAAATACAAGAAGCAAAAGGCTATTTACAATTTTTACAGAAACTGTACTGTAGTTATAAGAGTCGAGAGGCATGAAAGGGAAGCAGTGGTTGGCATGGGAGTGAGACAGGGTTGTAACCTATCCCTGATGTTATTCAATCTGTAAATTGAGCAAGCAGTAAAGAAAACAAAAGAAAAATTCGGAGTAATAAGAAATAAAAACTTTGAGGTTTGCCGACGATGTTGTAATTCTGTCAGAGACAGCAAAGAACTTGGAAGAGCAGTTGAACGGAATGGACAGTGCCTTGAAAGGAGGATATAAGATGAACATCAATAAGAGTAAAATGAGAATAGTGGGAATGTAGTCGAATTAAATCAGGTGATGCTGAGGGAATTAGTTTAGGAAATGAGACACTTAAAGTAGTAAAGGAGTTTTGCTATTTGGGGAGCAAAATGATGGTCAAAGTAGAGAGGATATAAAATGTTGATTGGCAATGGTGGCAATGGGAAGGAAAGCGTTTCTGAGGAAGAGAAATTTCTTACATTGATTATAGATTTAAGTGTGAGGAAGTCATTTCGGAAAGTATTTGTATGGAAGTGAAACATGGACAATAAATAGTTTAGACAAGAAGAGAATAGAAGCTTTTGAAATGAAATGTGGTGCTACAGAAGAATTCTGAAGATCAGATGGGTAGGTCACAGAACTAATGAGGAGGTACTGAATAGAATTGGGGAGAAGAGAAATTTGTGGCACAACTTGACTAGAAGAAGGGATGGGTTGGTAGGACATGTTCTGAGGCATCAAGGGATCACCAATTTAGTATTGAGGGGCAGTGTGGAGGGTAAAAATCGTAGAGGGAGACCAAGAGATGAATACACTAAGCAGACACAGAAGGATGTAGGTTGAAGTAGGTACTGGAAGATGAAGAAGCTTGTACAGGATAGAGTAGCGTGGAGAGTTGCATGAAACCAGTCTCTGGACTGAAGACCACAACAACAACAATAAGCACCATGTAGAGAGCAGCTCTATATGGTGCTGATGAACTCCAGTTAACTAACTTACTACCTACTTGTTGGGTTCAACAGTGTTACCAGAACACAGCATATTCAACACTTCAGTGACAACTTTGCTTGCAAGATTGCACCATATTTAATGCTTAGTTGTGTAAGCACCATGTAGGGAGTAGCACTGTATAGTGCTGACAAACTCTAGTTAACAAACTTTGTACCTATCTATAGACATATGCTATTTTTTATTGTTCACAGAATTTCATTGTAATTGTCTTGTGTATTTCTCTTCAATTCTCATTTGAACAGAAATGTTGCTAAAGCCTTTGCTGATACATCAGAGGTGACGACAAGCATTTGGTTAGGAACTGGTGATGGTCAAGTGCATTAATTTTTGTTGAATGTGCCTTAGTGAATTAAGGACATGACGTGACAGCCTAAGTGTCACATGCCTATTGAGTTTTCACCTCTTCTTTTAATTTTTGGTTTCTTCTGAGTACTTAGTCATGGCAGCAGGACACATCATTTAAAGAAACATTTAAATTAATTTCCAACAGTGATTTTTATTTCAATATTTTCAAAATAAAAAATAAATACTGAGCTGAGGAAAGAGAATTTTTACATACATGTAAACAGGAAATGAGTAGATGGAAGATAGTGGATGAGCATATAGGAATCAAGGGAATAAATCAGTGATAATGTGGATTGTGACAGTCGAATAGATGTTAGAAACCGAGTTACCATCTTCAAGATGTGGTAGCACTAGATTTAGATGGATAAACTTGCATCAAGATCTGTGATATGTTTACAGTAACAGGTTGTTATGTGTGACCTGTGTAGTATGTTTGTCTGTTACCATGAATTTTGTTTAACAGCTTGGCCGTGCTGATGCAAATAAAGTAAGGACACACACTTCATACGACAGGCAGTTCCAACACTGTCCCATCTGACACAGACACCAGCGAGCACCCTTCAGATTGCCTGTAGGCAGACGCAGGTAGTGTAGGTGACTTGCCAGACACTCCTGTTGCACACATTTTGCACACACATGACCTGCTAGTCCAACCCCAGCCGCCTGAGTTCGATCAGTGGAATAAGACTGTTAACTCTACGTGTCTGCGAGGCTGCCCACATGTCAGCTGCTTGCCAAACAATACTCACCTGCACCCGTGCCAATCGGCCACTCACTGATGGGCACGCAAGCCGGAAGAGACTCCCATGAGAGTTCATAGGGGATTCTTCCACTGATTCTGTGTGTGTTGCAAGTATTGCCGTTCAACTATGTGGTACTTGCAGAATGCATACATAGGGACCACACGTGTAGTTACAAGGCATTGAGTAAGTTGACATAAACTTACTAATTATGGTGGTAGTCCAACGTTGCAGTTCTCTTGGAAGACTACTTAATAGGTCCACACAGCTAATGCTGAATAAAATATTCATTTAACCTAAACAGGCTGTTTGAAAATGGTTGTGTTTTTCTCTGCATAATGTTGATTGTATCGAAGGAATGTTACATAACATTTTCTGTATCTTCCTTTCGTAATTCACGTCTTGGAACAAAGGGCTTTGAACAAAATTTCTTGCCATCACCTACCTTCAGAAAGCTACTTGCAATAGAAATATACATAACACATAATGCTATCCTAGCTTTCAGAACTAATAGTTCATCTGGAAGCCGAGAAGTAGGTTGGGGAGTTTAAAAAGGAGGGACAGGTTACTCAGACCCCAGGATCAGAGGACGCCAAGTTCTGACCTGGCCCTCAAAACGGATAGGGTCTACATATACATCCTTGATCCTGGGGTCTGTGTGACCTAACCTTTCTTTTTATCTCTGCTACCTACTCTTCTTTGCTTCTTGATGAAAAATTATTAGTTCCAAAAGCTAGGATAGTTTTTTGTGTATGTCTGTCAGCTGTGCTAACATTCTTCCTCCAGAAGATATGAATATGTATTTCATTATTGTGTTTGGTTGTAAAATGAGAGAGAGAGAGAGAGAGAGAGAGAGAGAGAGAGAGAGAGAGAGAGAGAGAGAGAGAGCAAAGCCCAGTGCCGAGATGTAGTTTCTTTGATTTATCTGTGACGGCTGTTACAGATAGTATCTGTGCCCATTAATTATTGTCAGTATAATGTGCCCTCTCTCCATGAGGCACCACTGATACATTTGATGATCAAGAACTTCTCACTACAAACTCTCAAGTCCAGCCAAATAGTGGTAATGGAAAATTACTTCCATCGTAAAGATCTGAATCAGTTTCCTCCTGGTTGAGAGCTAATGTGCATACTGATGTGTGCTTCAAAGAAAGATTCCCATTTTCATAAACATATGATTAATCTATTGATCCACATAATACTGTAATTAAGATTGAATTAGGCCTTCTCAAGTTGAATGAAAATATTGGTTTCTATAATTATTGAAACTGAGCCACTTTCATGAGACATTTGTTGTGCAATTACCTGTCATTTCACCATCATGCTAACACCTTCAGTGCTGGTCTTATAGCATAGCTCCCATTACATGTGGGCTCCTAAATTTTGTGTTCTTTTGGAAGTTGTTACAGGTGTGATCAAATCTGTAGCGACTGTTTTGGGTTTATTGTTCTTTCTACTTCAAACACGAATATTTTCTTATTGCTAGTGTTGAAACTGAATACACAGATGAAACTTCAGTTTAAAAGTGTTTACTGCAAAATTTAAATATGGGGTGGTTTGATAAGTCTGGTAAAAAAGCAAGAAAAAGTTTGTTTTGTAAACAACTCATTTTACACCTCAACATAACCTCCTTTGAGGAATGTGCACTTGGTCCAGCGATCCTTCCACTTTTTCACATATCGAAAAAATAGCTTCTGTCAAACTCTGCAAAATATAAGTCAACTGCAACTCTTTCTTCCTCATGAAAACTTGTTCCCAGCAAGGTAAAATTTCAAGGTAGGGAACAAACAAAGTTGCTTGGGTCTGAGTCTGGTGAATAGAGTGGATGAGGAATCAGTTCAAAGCCCAGTCCACAAGCTTTCACCATTGTTATCACTGATATGTAGAATTGTCTATTATCCTGGTGAAAGAGCACTTTTTTACATGCCAAACCTGGTCTTTTTTCAGCCTACGTAAGTTTCAAATGATCCAACAATGATGCATAATATGGTGCAGTTATGGTTCTGCCTTTTAACAAGTAATATATGACAATTATTCGTTGTGGATTCCAAAAAACAGTCGCCAACACCATCACCTTCCCAGCTGACAAAATGGTCTTTTCATTCTTCAGTGCACTTTCACCAGCCTTTGTCCATTATTTTGACTGCTGTTTTGACTCTGGTGTGTACTGATGGAGCCAGGTTTCATCAGAAGTCAGAAATTGGCACAAAAGGTCATGCAGAATGTGATTAAACATCACCAGACATTTTGATGAAATGTTGTGCTGTGTGCGCTTTTGGTTGACTGTGACCAATTGTGACACCCACCTCACACACAGCTTCTTCATAGCCAATTTTTTGTGCAGCATATTCTGCACTCACTCAGTTTAGTTGCTGATGGTCTCAGCAATCACACACATTTTTATGTGGCCGCCTTGCATTACCATTTTGTCAGTAGTTTCCTTTGTGGTGACCTCAGTTGGATGGCTGGAGTGTGCTTTGTCTTTGGTGCTTGTCCATCCATTTTTAAATTCATTAATCCAAAAGTTAATGATGTTCAGTGATGGCACAGAGTCCACTTGAACTTCATCCAGTTCTGTTTTGATTTCTGTGGCAGTCCAATCCTTCATCCTTCAAATGAAAATGTTTAATAACAGCACAAAATTTGTTTTTCTCCATTTTCAGTCATAATCGACACACTGACCAAATCAGAAAGCTGTCAACAATGAATTGTTTGCTGCACATTGTTGAAATTCTGTATACGGTCCTTGGAACAATCAAGCTTACCAACCATGAAGGTGCAACAAAGATGTTCCATTTACCAGATTTATCAAACCCTTGTACATAACTAGACTCATGTTATTTCTGTTTAAATTTCTTTTATAGCTAGTTTACAGTAATAACTCTTGTAATACTTTGTCTATACAAAATCCAGTTTCAGTTTCATAATTTGCTGATCAAACTGGACCAGTTAATCTTCATTGACCTTTGTCTCAATCTCATACTTACTTGGGGTCATGTCGGTTATGGTTGTTATCGAATTTGGCATTGTTGATATTAGAGGGTGACTGAATGCTCTTCCTGCTGCCACACCTCATTTGTGTACCGCAATAGTCTGTGTGTAGTGGTGTCTATGTGAAAGTGTGCAAACATTATCTAAATGGTGGCGAATTGTGCAACTGAGCTGCAGGACGCGGGTACCACCCACGCATTCATGTAGTCGGATGTGAGAAACTGTCAAAAGACTGCATCCAGACTGGCTGGCATACCAGCCCTCATAGTTAATTCGCCAGGCAAATTTGATCGGCAACCAGCATGCCTGCCCAAATACCAGAATCAGGATGTTGACATGCACAGCTGTCCTGGCAGGTTAAATGAATTGTTTATATACTTGACAATAACATTTGTTTAATTTTTATTTTGCCATTTTTCTAGTGTTTTTCTATGTTTTTATCTCCTCTAACGTAAAAACTACCATCTCCTCGGCAGACTGCAGGGTGATTTGTAACTTCCACGAAGACGAAGACATTGTCTTGCTAGCAGTTGACAAATGCAATGTAACAGTGCTGTTATGATCAGCTGACTTCTTGCAGAAGATTGAGATGCAATTATGAGACCCAGCTTACAAGCCAGAAGGAAATAATCCTATACCATCTGTGACTAGGAAGACCTTGTCACTCCTAAACAGCTCGGGAATGGACAGGGATGTAGTCAGAAGGCTGCACCCCAGAGCACTGATACCACAAAGCTACATGGCCCCCCAAAGATATACAAGAAGAGGGAGTTCCACTATGTCCAATAGTTGACATGATAAAGTCACCAACATATGGAATCGCTAGATACCTGTCACAGTTGCTAAAACCTCTTGTGGCTTACTGCACACACCATGTCAAAAACTCAAGTGAATTTGTGAAGTTGCTTCAGGGGATACATCTGGACAAGGGTGATCTGGTCAGTTTCGATATCATGTCAGTACTACTAGAGGACTGCTTGACATTACTGGGGAACCATTTTGTCGAAGATACTATGGAACTTTTCCAACAGACACTTCCTACCACCTACTTCTAATGTGGTAGAAAGTTCTACTAGCAGTTAGATGGAGTTGGCATGGAATCCCCCCACATCCCTCGCATGAGGCATTGCAAACCTATATAAGGTACACTTTGAGGAAACTACTCTCAAAACCACATGTCCGAAACCATTGCTTGAAACCAAAGGCATTCTACCGATATGTGGCCGACACATATGTGATGTGGCCACATGGTGGAGCAAACCCTGCACAAATTTCTTGACCAGCTTAAAAGCAAACACGACAATGTAAAGTTCTCCATGGAGCTGGAAGAAAACAGATGCCTGACTTTCGTCAATATCCTGATAAGGCACGCTCATCTGTTCTGCCGCTAGAAAAAAACACACACATGGTCCTGTACGTAAATGCCAGTAGCTGCCACCGTCCAACACAACATCAACCTGTGCTCACCAACATGGTGCACAGAGCTTGAGACATATAACAAGGGCAGTCGTCTACCCACCAAGTTGCAGCATATGAGGAAAATCTTTTGCAGGAACAGCAACTTGGAGAAGCAGATAAGACGTGCTCTCCAGCCGTGCAAGGAGAAGAAAGATGACAATCCGAAAGAAGATATAAAGTGTCTAGCAACAACATTAAAATCATTTTCCGCTGGTTGGTTAAAATAAAAAAATGTTTGGCTCAGTGTGAGACAACTTAGGACTACGGACACCTGGTGTCGGCAGCATCATTTGCAAATGTGGCTAGCAGTATTTTGGCCAGACACAGTGGTGTATTTCACAGTGCCGCTCAGAACATTTGAGAAGTGTTCACTTCAGACAAACAGGCAAATATGCAGTGGCAAAGCACAGTGTGAACGAAGGTCATATGCTTGATTTTGAACAGACAGAGGTATTGTCACACAAACAGGTTCTGGAATTCGATCCTCAAAGTGGCAGTGGAGATACTAGTCCATGATGATCTTGTCAACTGGGATAGCAGTTTCCATCTGAGTTCTGCATGGGGGCACAGCACTAGCAAAAATACGTCAAGAGTGCACTGATGTGAAAGCAACGAAGGCAGCGCATGGAATAGACGGGCAGCACCAGGACGCAATGCCAGGACCACCCTCCAACATGCTAGGGGTCCCCTCCTCCACTGTCCGCGATGGTGTCAAAGGATAAACTTTTGACGAAAATAGGTATGAGCAGTTTCCCCATCAGTCACCATAAACAAATGGCTGTATTTAAACAGCAAATTTATTAAGCAGCCAAGATATGGTTTCTGTTAAATTTTTTCGTGGCATTGGAAAAATGTTTTGTATGGAAAATATACTCAAAGAAGTAAATGGAAATGAGTGTGCGCACACACACACACACACACACACACACACACACACGTGCAAATGCAACTTTACACACATGATTGCAGCAGCTGATGCCACACTGCCCATTACCCTTTCCACCCCTCCCACAGTGATATTCCACCGTCCACCAAATCTACACAATATACTCGTCCATCCCTATACAACCCCTGCTCCCAATCCCTTACCTCATGGCTCATATCCCTGTAACAGACCTAGATACGAGACCTGTTCCATACATTCTCCCACCACCACCTACTCCATTCTACTCACAAACGTCACCTATCCCATCAAAGGCAGGGTTACCTGTGAAACCAATCATGTAATCTACAAGCTAAGCTGCAGCCACTGTGCTGCTTTCTATGTGAGCAAGACAACCAACCAACTGTCTGTCTGCATGAATGGCTACTGGCAAACAGTGACCAAGAAACAAGTGGACCACCCAGTTGCTGAGCATGCTGCCCAACATGACATCCTTCATTTCAGTGACTGCTTCGTGGCCTGTGCCGTATGGATCCTTCACAACAACACTAGCTTTTCTGAATGGCGCCTACATTCCCATAACTCTCCTGGCCTCAATCTTCATTAGTAATTTTTCTAACCCATCCAGCCCCTTCCCTGTTCCCATTCTAGCACACAGCCCTCATTCCACCAACACACTCTGCCTTTTTACTTCTCTCCTTTTCTGCAACCCCCTCCACCTCTCCCCTGCCCTCCATCTACCCTCCCGACTGCACCTAGCTGCCTCACCGTCTCTCCACCTCATCCTTGCACACTCCCCAGCAGCACTTAACTCTTCCCCACCCCCTCCGCACCTCAACCTCTTCCTTACTCCCTCCCAGTTGCCACTCCTATCATGTGCTGCTGCTGTTGCTCGCAGTGTGGCTTGAGCTGCCAGAGGCTGCAGTCATTTGTGTGTGTGTGTGTGTGTGTGTGTGTGTGTGTGTGTGTGTGTGTGTGTGTGTGTATTTTCGACAAAGGCCATATTGGTCAAAAGCTTACATCGTGACAGTCTTTCTGTTGTGGCCGTCTGTTACTCAGCATCACTGCTATATGGTGAGTAGTAATAATCCTTAAGTTTTGCAGATTAGTGTATTTATGTGCTTATTTGTCTGTCTTCACAGGAATGATATGTAAAAGTGTGTGTTTTTTATGCCTTCATGTTCCACTACAACTGCTCTCCAAAGAATGAATGCCTAGTAATCAGAAATATCTTACATGTAAGCTCCTGCTACAGCATTCAGTACTTCTTTAAGCTGTAGTCTCCACATACAGATTGCGAAGATAAAATTTTAAATGTACAATTTTTTTGTGGTGCTTTTCCAGCTGGAATGGAAGACAGAAGTGTGGAAGAAATTTTGAAAGAGGCAGAAGAAGTTGTCCGTGAGAGCTCTCAGACATTTGAGCAGCTTGCTCATGCATCATCAAGAACTAGCTTCAAGTCTCTCACATCAGACTCGGAGAGTTGTGAAGTTGTGCCTTCAGATATTTCTTCACCATCGAGTCACAGTGCTAGTAAGTCACGAGAACATTCTAAGAAAGTTTCTCAGATTCCCTCCAGTAAGAATACTTTTAATGAATTTAGACAACCCTCTGTGATATCTTCAAAATCCTTTATGTCAGATATTTCTTCCTTATCTGAAAGTAATGAAAAAGTTGACAGCAGATTAAAGAAAACTGTTAGTATGCCGTCAGATGTACATTCTTCAGTTTCCCTTGGTCCCACCAAGGTAACTGGATTACCAGACAGATCTGATACTGAAAAATATGATGCCTTAAAGCGGACCACAGTTTCTTCTAGTTTTGGTACAAGTGAAAAAAACTTACCTGTTACAGCTTTACTACATTATGACAAATTCAATAGCCATGCTGCAGGAGTTGATAAAAGTGAGGATTTTAGGAAAGAAGAGCCTGCAATTACACAAGAAAAATCTCTTCTTGACACTGGCCAAAGTGCCACAGGGAAACTGTCACCACAGGGCAAAAAAATCGATAGAAGTGTCAGTTTCCAAAGTATGTCGTCACACCGTGAAAAACCTGGAGCAAAAAAATGGCATAAAAGTAACGAAAAAGACAGTGATAAGCCAAGTGCAAAAAAATCATTTGGTTTTCATCAGAATAAAAATGCCGGCCAAAGTAGTTCAAAATCTGTTGTTTCTTCAGGTGCTAAGCGGAACAGTACTGCAAAATCCAGTGAAAGCAGAGATTTCACTAAAGAGATGAGAGAGGAAAGTATTCACAAGAGCATCACTGTTAGTAGAGTAATGCCACGTGAAAAGGATGTTGATCCATCCACAGCAGGTTCTAGAGGCAAGCAACTGAAAAGGGACAGCAGTGCCAGTAGTGTATCAGATAAAATAAGGCAAATAGTGAATGATGTGGTGCGCACTGAGGTGGAGACTGCAGTTAGTGAGGTGAATACAAAAGTTCCAGGAAAGGGCAATGAAAGTAATGCCAGCAATGGAGCCAGCAGCTGGAGAACGGAGTACATCCGTGGGCTGGAGAGGAAGTACTTGTCAGATGTCTCAGAAGAGAGTACAATATCACAGCCGTCGGAACAGGACAAGAGGCCTACACAGGGTGCGAAAGTGACGGACGAATCTCTCAGGAAAGAGACACTGATGCTCCTCACACTAGAGAAACAGCTTCAGGAGGAGAAGGAAAAGTGTCAAAGGCTACAAGGTTAGTGTATGAGTACTTGTGGCATGAATGTGATATCTAAGTGTAAATGTGGAACAATCAACTACTGTATTATGTATATTATTTTTTCCTTTTAGCTGAGTTGGCTTCAGGGGAGAAAGAGCACAAGAAACAATTAAGTGCAATGACAAAACAATATGAGAAGGAAGTCCTGGAATTGAAAAAGGAAATATGCGTCCTGCGAGCAAAGGTCAGTTGCAGCTTTTATATAGATTTTTAAAATTTTTAAATAACTAATGACATCTTAAGAAACTTCTATTTCAAATTAGCCACAGATTTAGCCTCAGGATTATTATCAAGTCTCATGATATCTATTTGCAATCATTGTAGGATACAGTGATAGTTCATCTCTGTTGTCTCAGGCTCTTGATTGCTGTAGATCTGTATTATGCGATTAACACTATTAGTTAAGTAGGGACCTACCCAAATCATTACACTCTGAGTTTCATCTGGAATATCACAACATACTTTTTTGAGACGTAGTTTAATGAAGAAATTCCTCTACAAGTTTCACATCAGCCCACAGTAATAGATTTCGTTTGAAAATCATCTGTATCATCTGATGAACCAGTCTTCATTTTTTTTCTTTCTTTCCAAAGAATTAGTTTGTTTCATTGGATAATCAGTGGACTTGAGATAAGCAGAAGAAAAGGCAGTTATTTATTTGAATGTGAGAGAAATTCTTTCAAAGTTAAACTAGAACACACTAGCTCAAGTCCCAATGAAGCACACAGTTCAGATTTACCACAGACATTTCAAAAAATGACTTGTGTATTTATGGATGTCAAAGAAGTAAATTGGAGAAGCTTATATATTATAAATCATCACAGTAGTAAGTCCCATTTCATTTTCCCAGGAAGATCTTAATCACAATGGGAAAGATAATTGTGGATAGGCTACTTACTACACAAAAATTAATGAAAAAGTTTTTAATCTTAAGTCCAAATTTGAAAATAAATAGTGATTAAGAAGGCACACTTTACTTTGGAGATGAAATGCAGTGTGATAGACAGGCACCAGTGTAAAATAAATTATCCCCAAGCAGCCAGCCTGATTTTGGTCTTGTGTAGTTGGGATGAATTCTTCAAATGGTTCAAATGGCTCTGAGCACTATGGGACTCAACATCTGAGGCCATCAGTCCCCTAGAACTTAGAGAACTACTTAAACCTAACTAACCTAAGGACATCACACACATCCATGCCCGAGGCAGGATTCGAACCTGCGACCGTAGCGGTCGCGTGGTTCCAGACTGAAGTGCCTAGAACCACTCGGCCACAGCGGCTGGCAATGAATTCTTCAATAAAGGCCACAAGGCATGGGAATTGTCCATTCTCAGCTAGTGCCCTATATCTAAGTATATCAAAGTTGATGGGATGTTATACACTAACCTTTCTTGTGTTCTTTAAGTGTGATGTATTTATATGTCAGGCATGACAGCGATGCCTAAAATAGTATTTAAAGTCTCAGTGTACTACTATATAATACGCGTAATGTGGTCCCTCTTTTCTAGGTTTAAGTTATTTTACATGTTTTAATTCATGTTTCCTTTCTTATGAGTAAGAAATTATGTGTACAAAGAGGCAAAATGTTTGAGATAGTAAATTAACAGAGCAAAGAACAGTAATAACCAGAAACATGGTGCAGACTGTATCATAACAGCTTTTGTAAAAGTATAAATGTGATGAAACAACGTAAAATCATCCATTCCTCATATGATTACAATTGAGATTGATATTCTTATGGTCATTGCTAATTCATATGAGTGTGTTCAAATTGAAAATATCATATAAAAGCAAAGTATTGCTGAGAGTCATGTGCATTATTTAGATGTCCTGAGCCATGTTTCATTTTCAAATAATTAGTAAAAATGCGAGTCAGCATTATAATAATTGAACCTCTCATGGAAGGAATTTTTGACTGTTTTTACAGACAATCAGTGAGCCAATTTTTATCTGCAAAACAATATCTGCATCTTTTCCAGATTAAATTAAAGGAGTCTGGTAGTTTCTCTACAAGCAACACAAATGATTATTCATTTCGTAATTTCGAAGAAAGCCCATAAGCCAAGGTTACTCAAACTTTGGCTTGGAGTTGACTTATTACGAATAAAAAATAACAACTTCCATAATTCAGTGTACAAAAATACAGAGTGAAAGCATTTATTAGTATTCAGACTTGAGAAATATTTTTTAATCCATTGAGTTTTAATTTAGCTGGAGAACATAATTTATTGTAAAAAAGTTTTGTGCTTTACACAGGAAACCAATATAACTACATAAAATAACTACAGTCTCGCACGAAGTGGAATATTTAAGAAGTGACAGAGAAGTGTATTTTATTTTAATTTAGTGATAGTAACACAGCTGTTCCTCTATAGGACAACTTGGCAATGCCAGAAGAGCAGATACTAGAACTGCATGGCAACATAAACCCTCTCTACACTGTAACTTGGTGTGTAAGTATATTAAACTAGTTGTAGGTTAAAGCTCCTCAGTGTCACACACAGAATTGAAATCTCATATCTTGAAAGTACTGTAGATGGTAGCCTCGCATTTCAGTAACAGAGGCAACACGAGTGATTTGGAGTTGCCTTATAGGCACATTTATTCCTGTTAAACCACATTTGAATTATGACTAGTTTACTTAAAACTTCCGGGCTGATAGGCCATGGTCGATGTATAAAACTCTCTCCCATTACGTTTCGTCTCCGACTGCGACAGACATCCTCCGAGGTAAAGCGGCGAACTGCAAAGAGAACTCGAGGAAGCACCGATTATATAGGCAGTGCAGAGGACGCCACTGTCCATCGTGTGATGTCAGCTATGAGTCTGTCCCCTTTCCTGTTAAAGTTATTATGGTGTTTATCAATCTTGACAGCCTCTCTATACATGAGCACATAATAATGCGAGGTTTTAAATATGACGCTCATCTTGCTGAATTTTATTTTGTGATTGCCTTCGTGGTAAACATGCTCTGCTACGGCCTATTTATCCATGTGACCCAGGTGGCAATTCCTGTTATTTTCAAGAAGTCGTGTGCTAACACTTCTCTTTGTGGTGCCGATATAAACCTGTCCGCAACTACAAGGAATTGTATATACCCTCGGTGTAGCCAACAGATGTTGTGCATGCTTTGCTGATCTTATATATTCTTTCATTTTCCTGGTAGGTCTGAAAATAGTTTCCACCCCATACTTGCTTAACACTTTCCCAATGCAATCTGTGACCTTACTAATGAATCGAAGAAAAACCTGGCCGTTGGGTGGCTGTTGTTTGTTGTGGGTCCTGATTCTCCACCCAAAACGAAGTACTCGATCTATCTCCTTGCTGGAATAACCATTCTTCAGTTTCATATTTTAAATAAACAGGTTCATAAATTTTGTGCACCCTGTCTACTAAGGTTATTATTACACCTCTTTTTGTCTAGGGTGGTGGTTTGAATCTTTATGCAGATAATGATCAGTATGTGTGGCCTTATTGCCCAACATTCCATCCTGTTGTTTAATCACACAACATCCAGAAAATTAAGTTGCCCGCTACTCTCTGTCTCCATAGTGAGTTGGATTTTTGGATTAATGTTGTTTATGTGTATCAGGAAGGCATCCAACTCCTCTGTTCCGTGTGTCCATACTACGAAAGTGTCATCGACAGAGTGATACCATCTGGCTAGTCTCTTACTGGCAGTCTGCAACAGCTGTTGTTCAAAAGTCTCCATAAACAAGTTAGCCGCAGCAGGCCTAAGAGCACTGCCCACCCTGTTGATCTGTTCATAAAAGGCAGAGAATTCTACTTATCGTGAAAGTGATTCTTTTTGTACAGTACAGTCAGAATAGATAATGAAACAAAAATATGATTTTGTTTTGAAAGTAGGTTGTGTTGAGGCAGTGTCAGAATAATGCCACAATATCGGTAGGAAAAATATCCACTATGCATGAGATAGCTTTGTTTACTGGAATCATAGTAAATAATGACACAATATCAAAACTAATGAGGATATCATCTGGGCCCATGCTCATTTCCTTTAACTTGCCAATGAAATGAGCTGAATTTGTAATATGAAGCCCCAAGACATTAGGTAGTGATAATTCACTTTAATATAAATATATACAATATAAATCTCATTGTAAACCTCATATTTTCCACTCATTCCCAGTGACCATGACCTGGCTTCAACCTCCTCGTATATAATTCCCAAGGATTTTCTTACTGAAACTAGGTTGTACTAGTTCACAAGTGGTTAGCACACTGGATGTGCATTTGAGAGGAGCATGGTTAAAATAAGTGCCCAACTGTGAACTCTAGCTTTTTCTCTGTTTTCTGTAAAGCAATTAAGGTGAATTCCAGAATGGTTTCTTTTTAAAGGGCCATTTATCTTTTCCGTCCTCACTCTTTCCAAGCTTTTGATCTGCTTGTAATGACCTCACAATAAATTGTACATTAAGCTATAATCTTTGTTTTCCCTTGGACTTTATTGTGGGTATGTTATAGGCACTGGCAAGTTGATTGTGAAAGGTTGTGAAAGATCGAGATCCTGCTTAAAATATTGTATTACAGTCCACAGTCACACAACAAAATTTTACAAGACAAGGGATAAACACAACAAACGGTAGACCTCAGATTTTAAATTGCATTTGCATGTGTTGTATGGAATCCTGAACAACATGGTTGAAACTTCACAATCAGAAGTCTTCAAAAAAAATCTCCTGAAACAAGTTACACATCCAAATAATATCAAGCCTTTGATTTTCCTAATGCAGTAGATTCTATGTTATATAATATATGCAGACAATACAGTTTTAAAGGCAGAGAATCCTACTTATCATCAAAGTGATTCTTTTTATAAAGTACATTTAGAATAGACAATGAAACAAAAATATGATTTTACCTTATAGGGTATAGTTTCGTGAAGTCTGTTACATGTTGAATTGGGATATTTACAATGCATGATAAAATGTATAACTGAGGGTGGAGAATCATTACTTGCCACAAAGCGGTGTTGAGCGCGCGAAAATACAAACCAAAAACCCAAAAACAATGCTGCTCTGACTGACTCAAAATATTTCACAAGTCTCTCTCCATTGTGCAGTGCCTCTTCTGTTTGAAATAAGACATACCAGCTTTTTGTTAGGTGTGAGCTGATGAATTTTACAAATATTTGTTTTGTAGTTGATAGGAAAAGCAATGCTCTCTATGCAGTGAATGATTTTTAACAAAAAACAGTCCCAGATTTCCATTCATAAAGCTTTTTTTTGTGATTAATACTGTTTGTGTGGAATTACACTAATGATCATTATTATTCTGAATTAATCTAGAGATCAAGCCATTATGAAGCACTCTTTGATCACATTTATTTGTACGTACATCTAATACAGTGATACATATTAGACAACTATTGCATTCTATGAGAATTTCTCTTTATTTTACTAGGAAGATTGACATTGTAATAAGGCAACTTGAACTGCTTATAGATATCAGGGATGGAGGCTGCAGCTCCTGCTCCCAACTCTGAGCAGAGTGTGCAGAGAGCAGATGTGAGGGTGGCATTGATGGAGGAGGAAATGCAGCGCCAGGAGCAAATAATCGTCAACTACCAGCGCGACAATGAGCGCCTCTGCCAGGAGCTCAAGCAGCTGCAGGTCTGTCTGTGTGACCGCATCACATTCTCATTTCTTTCTGTCATCATGTTTCTTATACTCTCTTATCTCCAGCTGCAACTTTGGTGAGCAGTCAGCAGCTATAGTGTCACATTTATTGCTGTGTCTCAGCATAAGATAAATGGCATGACTGGTAATAGTTGTTGCCACAGAATTTCAAGAGGTGGTGTATATTACACTAAAGCAATAGCTCTCCTTGCACATGTAGTATTGCAATGTGTAGACACTGTTATTTGAGGTGGTGCACAGGTTATCACTTGTCTGAAACAGGAATCTCACCATGTGTGCAGTCACATAAATCAACTATCTTTATTGTATATCTCTGCATTCCATGTAGGACAGGCTCGTACAGTGTACAACCAGTACTATGACTGTTGGAAGTTTGGTGTCAGGTTTTATGTTGTAGCTTTCAGGTAGGGCATTTTCACAAAGACAGTTGGTCACATAAGAAGACAGTAATTGTCAGTTGCACTATAGGCTAAACACTTTGCACCAAGATTTGAAAGTTGTAAAATCCAACAATGCTCAATGGCTAGTTGACCCTTGAAGTTGTTTCACCACGTTTCTACACTGACTGAGCAAGACGACGGGCCATGGTGCGGATTCCGGCCCACGTTTCGATCCCAACAGGCCTGATATTGTCTGCTGGCAGAACAAAGCCGTGTGTGCCTGTATCTGGCAGCTCCACTGTGTACGCATACTTAGCACCTGCTACACCTTTCGCCCAGTCATCGGAACTTCCTGTGAACATTCAAAAAAAGTAATGTGTTTATTAAGACATTACTGGAACACTTTTGACAAGAACAGAGGCTGCGAATAAAAATTGAAGTGACACACTGTACTTTAAACTGTAGGAATTAAATGTGATGTGAATAATTTATTTGTAATTTGCAGGAACTCTGCACCAATGAAACACTGTGGAACATGTCTTCACATATTTAAAAGAAAAAAAATTGGAAATAATAGTACATTAAATAATTGTAAAACGGCAACGTAAAAAACATATCGAGTATGATTTTTCGTTTATCGGTATTAAACAGTAAGAAATTGTTGGGCGACTTCAGTTCATCAAAATTATCTTCCTCCCCAGGTATTTTTCTGAAATGTAATAAGGTTTTTTGCATCTAAAAGAACCTCGTCTTTGCAAAAGATTAAAAAGAAATGCTGTGATTTTGGTTCTGCATTAAACTTTAAGTCCATCTACAAAATTTTGGAAGAACCAATTGTTAGACCACACAACGGTAGATGTGTTCTGCTACCGACAAGACTTGTCACTGATCTCTGCTGGATTCAGATTAGTATTTGTGTGGTCAGCCTCACAGTGCTTTCAGCAAAGCAGCAGAAATGTGATGATAGTATATCCCAATCAGTAACTCTCAAGAGAATGCAAACAGGTAACTTAACTTCCACATTGATGTCTCTTCAGCAGCTTAATCCAGAAACTTGGTGGGCAACAGTGAACTTGTGTGTCCTGCATGCAACCCTCCTCTAAATATCCAGGTCATATAATACCATCCAGAGAATCCAATTGGAAACAGTTAAAGAAGAACAAGCTTAGAAGTCTAACAATGGAAAATCCAGGATAGAATAATGACAAATGTTATGAAAAGGACAGATTACTAATCACAATGTAGTGGAAATGTTGAGTCACAGACAGGCACAAAAAAAGACTACTGAACTAAGCTTTTGGACAGAAGGCCTTATAGACAACATACACACACACAGTCACGCAAACAAAGCTAGCGCTCTCTCTCTCTCTCTCTCTCTCTCTCTCTCTCTCTCTCTCTCTTGAGTAGGAAGGTATCCTTTTCACAATATTGTCAAACTTCGAAGTCTGACAGCTTTCCCTGCCACTACATCGAAACTTTGCTAGCCACCGTATGGCATGTGGCATAGAGCACTTAGTGCATCGCTAACATTTCATCTTTCTCCTCTTTCATTCGTAAATGGTGTTTGAGAATAATGGATATCGGTAAGCCTCTGCACTCAGATTTCTTTGATTTTACAATTATGGTCTTCTTATGAGATGTATTTGGCAGAAAGTAAGACATTCCACAACCTTTCTTGGATGTATGTTCATGCAACCTTTTCATAAAGTACAATGAATTTCAAGTAGCATAAAACAATGGAGTTAGATGACAGTCTGCATAATGCTCTCACATTTACATAACAAATATGTCATTAAACACACTGCTTTCCTGTGGACTAGCACATCCTCCTCCTGTATTTAATAATCATCATCATCATCATCTTAGTTTTCTTCCAATGAAAAACAGCATGTTATCCGCCTTTCCTACCATCAGTTTTATCTGGTTAGTCATCCACTCCAATTCTCTCCTCGACATTCTATATTTGTGACTTTTCCAATGATTGTGTGTCATCATTTATTTAAACAATAACTGATATTTTCATCTGTTTTGCTATGGTTTTCTGTCACTGAAATTCTCTATGTGCAGTTCTAATGTTTTCCATCAAATCATTCAAATATATTAGTAATAGTAATAGCCCTATAACACTCCTCAGGGGAATGTCTGAAGTTGCTTTCATATCTGATGATTTCTTCTCATTAAAAGTGATGTATTCCTAATTCATATAGAAGGGATATTTTGTCATGAGCTGGACAAATTTTGGCAGTTCATTCATAATAAACAGTTAATAGCGAATTTCTTATAGATCAGGATGTTTTCCATTAAAATGATCTGTAGATCTGCCACTCATGGAAAAATCCTGTAGTAGTTGGTGTTAGAGCTGCACCTTTTTTAGATTGAAGTCAGCTGATAGGGATGCCTACTTAAAGGAGGAAGTCCCTTTAACTAAGGGCTCACCTTCAGAGGATGTAATGTTTCCAAGTAGACAAGGAATTAGCATATTTCATCAAAACATAAGAGGTATTAGAGATAAAGTCAATGAACTACTAATAGATGTTGACTCTGAAATTATTGGTATATCAGAGCACCACTTAAATAATTTGATAATTCAGAGGCTTCCTTTACCAGGCTACAGATTAGCTGGCTGTTTCTCAAGGAGTTCCTTGCGGGCTGGGGGAGTGGCTCTGTACATTAAAAAAGGGGCGGTATTCCATTTGAGTCCATAGAAGTATCACAACAATGCACTGAACAGATATTTGAAAGTTGTGCAGCGTTAGTTGAATTTAGTGAAACTATACTTCTAATTGTTGTTTATAGGTCCCCTAACTCTAGTTTGACAGAGCACTGAAAGACCCGAGTCGAAACAAGGCCCCGGGAGTAGACAACATTCCATTAGAACTACTGACGGCCTTGGGAGAGCCAGTCCTGACAAAACTCTACCATCTGGTGAGCAAGATGTACGAGACAGGCGAAATACCCTCAGACTTCAAGAAGAATATAATAATTCCAATACCAAAGAAAGTAGGTGTTGACAGATGTGAAAATTACCGAACTATCAGTTTAATAAGTCACAGCTGTAAAATACTAACGCGAATTATTTACAGACGATTGGAAAAACTGGTAGAAGCCGACCTTGGGGAAGATCAGTTTGGATTCCGTAGAAATACTGGAACATGTGAGGCAATACTGACCTTACGACTTATCTTAGAAGAAAGATTAAGGAAAGGCAAACCTACGTTTCTAGCATTTGTAGACTTAGAGAAAGCTTTTGACAATGTTGACTGGAATACTCTCTTTCAAATTCTGAAGGTGGCAGGGGTAAAATACAGGAAGTGAAAGGCTATTTACAATTTGTACAGAAACCAGATGGCAGTTATAAGAGTCGAGGGACATGAAAGGGAAGCAGTGGTTGGGAAGGGAGTGAGACAGGGTTGTAGCCTCTCCCCGATGTTATTCAATCTGTATATTGAGCAAGCAGTAAAGGAAACAAAAGAAAAATTTGGAGTAGGTATTAAAATCCAGGAAGAAGAAATAAAAACTTTGAGGTTCGCCGTTGACATTGTAATTCTGTCAGAGACAGCAAAGGACTTGGAAGAGCAGTTGAACGGAATAGACAGTGTCTTGAAAGGAGGGTATAAGACGAACATCAACAAAAGCAAAATGAGGATAATGAAATGTAGTCGAATTAAGTTGGGTGACGCTGAGGGAACTAGATTAGGAAATGAGACACTTAAAGTAGTAAAAGAGTTTTGCTATTTGGGGGGCAAAATAACTGATGATGGTCGAAGCAGATAGGATATAAAATGTAGACTGGCAATGGCAAGGAAAGCGTTTCTGAAGAAGAGAAATTTGTTAACATCGAGTATAGATTTAAGTGTCAGGAAGGCGTTTCTGAAAGTATTTGTGTGGAGTGTAGCCATGTATGGAAGTGAAACATGGACAATAAATAGTTTGGACAAGAAGAGAATAGAAGCTTTTGAAATGTGGTGCTACAGAAGACTGTTGAAGATTAGGTGGGTAGATCACGTAACTAATGAGGAGGTATTGAATAGGATTGTGGAGAAGAGAAGTTTGTGGCCCAACTTGACCAGAAGAAGGGATCGGTTGGTAGGACATGTCCTGAGGCATCAAGGGATAACAAATTTAGCATTGGAGGGCAGCGTGGAAGGTAAAAATCGTAGAGGGAAACCAAGAGATGAATACACTAAGCAGATTCAGAAGGATTTAGGTTGCAGTAGGTACTGGGAGATGAAGGAGCTTGCGCAGGATAGATTAGCATGGGGAGCTGCATCAAACCAGTCTCAGGACTGAAGACGACGACGACGACGACGACGACAACAAGATTGTGCAGGAAAAAAGATGTTGGTAGATCTCCTAAATTCATATGGTCTGATGTGAACTGTGTTTTTTTCCAACTCGGGTGCAGGGGAACAGTAGCACAGTCATAGACAATATTTTTATTCATTCTTCATTACTAGATGGGTATTCTGTTAGTAAAAGTGTGAATGGCCTTTCAGACTATGATGCACAAATTTTAACACTAAAAGGCTTTTGTATCAAACCAATGTCATATTTAATTACAAACTATGTAGAAAAGTTAATCCAACAGCAATAGATAGTTTAAGGAACAAGAGTGGCAGGGTGTTTATAGTGCCAATAACATAGATGATAAATACAATGCTTTCCATAACACATTTCTCATGCTCTTTGAGAGTTGCTTTCCTTTAGAACATTTTAAACAGGGTACTAGCAGTAATGGGCAGCCCAGGTGGCTGACTAGTGGGATAAGGATATCATGTAGAACAAAACAGAAATTATATCAAAATGTTAGAAGTAGTCACGATCAAGCTACAGTAGCCCATTACAAACAGTATTGTAAGGTGCTTAAAAATGTTGTTAGGAAGGCAAAGAGTATGTGGTATGCAAGTAGAATAGCTAATTCACAGGTTAAAGTTAAAACCGTACGGTCAGTAGTGAAGGGAATACTTGTCAGCAGCACAACGTCGGCAATATAAAGTTAGTTCATAGTAAAAATATTTCTGTTACTGATAAATCAGATATACACACAACATTCAACAATCATTTTCTGAGCATTGCTGGTGAATTAAATAAAAATTTAGTTTCTACAGGAAATCATATAACTTTCTTGGCAAATGCCTTTCCGAGATTGATGTCTGCAATACTCCTCTGTGATACAGACAAGAGGGAAATTGAGTCAATAATTAAATCACTGAAGACTAAGGACTCAGATGGTTATGGTGGAGTGTCTACCAGAATATTAAAGTACTGTGCTGCACATGTTAGCCCTGTATTTAGCCATATTTGTAATTTTTCGTTTAGGAATGGTAAGTTTCCTGAGCGATTAAAGTACTCAGTAGTAAGGCCGCTTTATAGAGAGGGAGAAAGGGATAACGTAGATAATTTTAGACCAATTTCTATGCCATCGGTGTTTGCAAAAGTTATTGAAAAGGCCGTGTATGTAAGGATAATTGATCATTTTATATCATACGATTTGCTGTCAAATGTACAGTTCAGCTTTAGAAGTCATTTAGCAACTGAAAATGCTATATTCTCTTTTCTCTGTGTGGTACTGGAGGGGCTAAACAAAAAGTTTCGAACACTTGGTGTATTTTTTGATTTAACTAAGGCATTTGATTGTGTTGATCACAAAATATTGCTCCAGAAGTTGGACCAGTACGGAATACGGGGAGTAGCTCACAATTGGTTCACCTCTTACTTAAGCAACAGGCAGCAAAAAGTCATTATTCACAATGTTGATAATGGCTTTGATGTGGGATCTGAGTGGGGTACTGTCAGGTGGGGGGGTGCCCCAGGGATCAGTGTTAGGGCCACTCTTGTTCCTTATTTATATAAATGATATGCCCTCTAGTATTATGGGTAACTCTAAAATATTTCTGTTTGCTGATGACACTAGCTTGGTAGTAAAGAATGTTATGTGCAACATTGGCTCGGTTTCAAATAGTGCAGTACATGACCACAGTTCATGGCTTTTAGAAAATAAACTAACGTTAAATCACAGTAAGACTCAGTTTTTACAGTTTCTATCGCACAATTCAACAAAATCTGATGTTTTAATTTCAGAGAACAGGCATATGATTAGTGAAATGAACAGTTCAAATTTCTAGGTGTTCAGATAGATAGTAAGCTGTCGTGGAAAGCCCACATTTAGGACCTTGTTCAAAGACTTAATACTGCCATTTGTACTATTCGAATGGTATCAAAAGTGAGTGATACTTCGACACGAAAATTAGTCTACTTTGCTTATTTTCATTCGCTTATGTCGTATGGTATTATATTTTGGGGTAGCTCTTCCCATTCTACAAGGATATTTTTGGCTCAGAAACGAGTCTGGGTATTTTGACATTGGCCTCTCAATATGTATATTCCTTATTGTCATTTCTTGTTACCAATATTAGTTTATTCCCAAGAATAAGCATTTTTCGCTTGGTTAATACTCGGCAGAAATCAAACCTGCATTTGGATCGGACTTCCTTAACTCTTGTGCAAAAAGGTGTGCAGTATACTGCTGCATCCATTTTCAATAAGCTGCCACTCGAATTCAAAAATCGTAGCAGTAATCCACACGCTTTCAAATCGAAACTGAAAAGTTTCCTCATGGCTCACTCCTTCTATTCTGTCAAGTAGTTCCTTGAAAAATTAAGCTGATTCTTATTGTATTGCTGATAGTGTTCACTTAAACTTATGGACTGACTTTTTTTCAGGTTCATGAACATTTATTTTTAATCTGTTATTATTTTTATGTTGTAATTTCATGTACTGGCACGTTCCATGACCTTGGAGATTTGCTCCTCAATTTGGCCCTACGGAACTTGACGTGTAAATAAAATAAATAATAAAGATGGTGGTCTGCCTGTGGAATCTGACTGACACTCCACTGGATGGCCTGCTGCATGCCTGAAGCCTATCATCCCTGCTTTTCCACCTATTATCCTGCATGGCTGCTTGGTTCTACAGTGATATATTCTAACAAAATGTTTTCAAACTTCCAGCTGTGTTAAGTAGATAAAAAACACATGCTTTTGGTTGAATGCTCCTTGGTCATCGTCAAGTGGTGACTTTCATGTGTTTTCCCTCCTTAAATAGCCACACTACTGCCTGTCACATCACTGATGCACATGCCAGCACCACAGAATAGTTTTTTCATTGTAAGAACACCTCACCTGTTTCAGTCTTCTGATAACTGGGTCCCAAGCTGTGCTTAGTTGCAAACTGCCATCTTTGTTGAGAGTGTTTTCAACCTTTTATCACCCCCCCCCCCCCCCCCCCCCCCCCCCCTGCGGGTCCGGGGTAAGAATAGGCCTGAGGTATTCCTGCCTGTCGTACGAGGCGACTAAAAGGAGTTTCAACTGTTTCGGCCTTCCATGTGATGGTCCCCCTTGGGGTTTGACCTCCATTTTTCTAAATTTCTACAGAAGTACGAGCCTTTTGGGGAAGGACACCTTACGTGGTGTACCACTGGTCCTAAGTGCACTCAGACCTTGGCACTCAGCATTGCACCGGCGTTGTAACCATACCCACTATTACTCAAATTGGGCCTAAACGCCTTTTGGGTTGTCCCAGTTACGCCCATAGTGCGTCTCCATCTGCACCAGCGATCATGATGGACTTTCCATGGCACCAGAAATCCAGCACGGTAGCCAGCCCGTTGTGGTGGGGTCGTCATGTACCCTCTAGGTTGTAGCCCCCTGACAACACAGGGATCGTACTGCCGATACCTGAGCTGCACCCTCCCCACGTCGGCCAAGGAGTAGATGGCCGTCTCCTTGGGGCATCAGGACTCCCGGCAATGGTCATCCTGCCAAGTGGCCCTTGCTGCGGCTGGGTGGCGCCCGTGGGGAGAGCCCCTGGTCGGAGTGGGTGGTATCGGGGCGGACGTTTCGCAGATGAAACGTCACCACGTATCGGGTCGCTCTGCGGCCGAGTCTTTCAAAAGAAAAAGTACCGTTTCTGGTTCTGGTTCTCCTGCCCCTTCCCCCTTGGCCACTTCATGGGAGGAGGGACAGGCCCGCCGGCTTGGAGCGAAGTACTTCCCCCGCTATTTGGTCTGTTCTCGAACCGATGGGGGGACATTCGCCACCTCCAAGCCCATGTTCTTTGTTCAGCACATTGAGGACATCTTCGGGGAAATCGAGGCTCTCAGCAAGATGCGTTCAGGGTCCGTACTTATCAAGACCACGTCCGCCACACAGTCGGCGGCGCTCCAGGCGTGCGACCGCCTAGGGGACATCCCAGTCTCCATTGTCCCACATCTGGCACTCAATAGGACGCAGGGGGTTATTTTTCATCATGACCTCCTGCTACAATCTGATGAGGAGCTCAGGGCCAACCTGGAGCGCCGAGGCATGCATTTCGTCCGGCGAGTCCAGCGCGGCCCCAAAGACCGTCGCATCGACACTGGGGCCTTTATCCTCGCCTTCGAGGGGGACGTTCTCCCGGAGAAGGTAAAGGTAATGTGCTACCGGTGTGACGTGCGACCCTACGTTCTGCCTCCTATGCGCTGTTTTAGGTGTTTGCGCTTTGGGCACATGTCGTCACGGTGTGAGGCTGAGCCCCTCTGTGGCGATTGTGGCCGTCCTCTTCGTGAGGAACATACATGCACCCCACCACCTCGGTGCGTTAATTGTCCTGGCGTCCACTCGCCTAGATCCTCAGACTGCCCCGCATATCAGAAGGAGAAGAAGATACAAGAAATCAAAACTTTGGATCGGCTGTCTTATTCTGAGGCCAGGAAGAAGTACGACCGCCTCCATCCCGTGCCATTGACCACTTCATTTGCCTCAGTTGTGTCCACTCCTTCCGCGGTATCCTCACCCCTCTCCTGTCCCCCCTCCGCCTCCTCCGCCCATCAGGGGGCTCTGCCTCCGCCTCCCAAATCCCTCCCTTCCAAATCCTCCTCCCCCGTGGCCCCCACCCCCTCTGCCCCAGGGGCCAGCCTTCCTCCCCCTTCTCCCCACACGCCACCTGAGAAGCGATCCTCTTCTCAGGCGTCCATCGGGGAAACGTTCCGGACCCCGGCTTCCGAGGTCCGGCGTTCCAAAACGGACCCCGCGCGTGAGGACCTTCTTCGGGTCCAGCCCACCATCCCTGTGCCTCCTCGGCCTTCCAAGAAGGCCTCCAAGAAGAAGTCTCTATCCCCCTCTCCACCCCGGCGCGTTTCGACTGACGCTCCATCCGTGAGTCGCCGCTCCCGGCCGTCCTCAGTTTCGCCGGGACGCTCTGCTGCCAGGCGCTCAGCTGGCCTTTCGTCGGCAAATGATGCTGCCCCTCCTACACAACCAGGGACAGCGGCCGCAGCTGGCGACCAGTCGATGGAACCGGATCCGCCTCCCGTCGGTTGTAGCGTTGTTCCCTCGCAACCTGGCCCTCCGCGGCCGTCGAGGTGACCAGCTCTTCCCCCGTCTCGTTCCCCCAACTTTTTGACTAGCGATGGCGTTGTTTCATTGGAACATAAGAGGTATTCGATCTCATCGGGAGGAATTACAACTGCTCCTCCGCCTGCACTGTCCGCTCGTCCTTGGACTCCAGGAAACCAAGTTGCGCCCGACTGACCGTATTGCCTTTACCCACTATACCTCGGAGCGGTATGACCTTACCCCTGTGGACGGTGTCCCAGCTCATGGTGGGGTCATGTTGCTCATTCGGGACGACGTCTATTACCATCCCATCCCATTGACCACCCCACTCCAAGCAATAGCTGTCCGCATTACTCTTTCTGCTTTTACTTTTTCAGTTTGTACCATCTACACTCCACCGTCGTCTGCCGTTAGTCGGGCTGACATGATGCACCTGATCGTTCAGCTTCCCCTGCCGTTTTTATTGTTTGGCGACTTCAATGCCCATCATCCCCTTTGGGGCTCTCCTGCATCCTGTCCAAGAGGCTCACTCTTGGCAGATGTCTTCAACCATCTCAATCTTGTCTGCCTCAATACCGGCACCTCGACTTTCCTCTCGGACTCCACTCATACCTACTCCCACTTGGACCTCTCGATATGTTCTACCACTCTTGCCCGTCGGTTCGAGTGGTATGTCCTTTCTGACACCTATTCGAGCGACCACTTCCCCTGTGTCGTTCGTCTCCTGCACCACACCCCATCCCCACGTCCTTCGAGCTGGAACATACTGAAAGCTGACTGGGGACTTTACTCATCCCTGGCGACCTTTCCGGACCACGATTTTCCCAGTTGTGACAGTCAGGTCGAATACCTCACGGCTGTTATCATCCATGCTGCCGAACGTTCCATTCCTCGTACTACTTCTTCACGTCGCGTTTCCGTCCCCTGGTGGAACGAGGCTTGTAGGGACGCTATCCGTGCTCGACGACGTGCTTTACGCACCTTTCGCCGCCATCCTACGTTGGCGAATTGTATTGAATACAAACGACTCCAAGCGCAATGCCGTAGAGTCATCAAAGACAGCAAAAAAGCTTGTTGGGCCTCTTTCACCGGCTCCTTTAACAGTTTTACTCCATCTTCCGTCGTTTGGGGTAGCCTGCGCCGGCTGTCGGGTATTAAGGCTCACTCCTCGGTACCTGGCCTGACCTCAGGTAATGCGGTCCTTGTTGATCCGGTGGCTGTCGCCAACGCCTTTGGCCGCTTTTTCGAGGAGGTTTCAAGCTCCGCCCATTACCATCCTGCCTTCCTTCCCAGGAAAGAGGCAGAAGAGGCTCGGCGACCTTCCTTCCACTCGCTGAATCTGGAAACCTATAATGCCCCCTTTACTATGCGGGAACTCGAACGTGCGCTTGCACTGTCCCGGTCCTCTGCTCCGGGGCCGGATGCCATTCACGTTCAGATGCTGGCACACCTTTCTCCAGCGGGCAAAAGCTTCCTTCTCCGTACCTACAATCGCGTCTGGACCGAAGGTCAAGTCCCCATGCGTTGGCGTGACGCCGTTGTTGTTCCTATACCCAAACCCGGGAAGGATAGACACCTTCCTTCTAGTTACCGCCCCATTTCTCTTACAAGCTGTGTCTGTAAGGTGATGGAGCGCATGGTTAATGCTCTGTTAGTCTGGATTCTTGAATCTCGACGGCTACTTACTAATGTCCAATGCGGCTTTCGTCGCCGCCGCTCCGCTGTTGACCACCTCGTGACCTTGTCGACATTCATCATGAACAACTTTTTGCGAAGGCGCCAAACGGTAGCCGTGTTCTTCGACTTGGAGAAGGCTTATGACACCTGTTGGAGAGGAGGTATCCTCCGCACTATGCACAGGTGGGGCCTACGCGGTCGCCTGCCCCTTTTTATTGATTCCTTTTTAACGGATCGAAAGTTTAGGGTACGTGTGGGCTCCGTATTGTCCGACGTCTTCCTCCAGGAGAACGGAGTGCCTCAGGGCTCCGTCTTGAGCGTAGCCCTTTTTGCCATCGCGATCAATCCCATTATGGATTGCATTCCACCTAATGTCTCAGGCTCTCTCTTTGTCGATGACTTCGCGATCTACTGCAGTGCCCAGAGAACATGCCTCCTGGAGCGCTGCCTTCAGCGTTGTCTAGACAGCCTCTACTCATGGAGCGTGGCAAATGGCTTCCGGTTCTCTGAAGAAAAGACGGTTTGTATCAACTTTTGGCGATATAAAGCGTTCCTTCCGCCATCCTTACATCTCGGTCCCGTTGTTCTCCCATTCGTGGACACAACTAAGTTTCTAGGGCTCACGTTGGACAGGAAACTGTGTTGGTCTCCACACGTCTCTTATTTGGCGGCCCGTTGTACACGTTCCCTTAATGTCCTCAGAGTTCTTAGCGGTTCATCTTGGGGAGCGGATCGCACTGTCCTGCTTCGCTTGTATCGGTCCATAGTCCGATCGAAGCTGGATTATGGGAGCTTCGTCTACTCGTCCGCTCGGCCATCCCTCTTACGCCAGCTCAACTCGATCCACCATCGGGGGTTACGTCTTGCGACCGGAGCCTTCTACACTAGTCCTGTCGAGAGTCTTTATGCTGAAGCTGCCGAGTTACCGTTGACCTACCGGCGCGACGTACTGCTGTGTCGGTATGCCTGCCGGCTGTCGTCTATGCCCGACCACCCCTCTTACAAGTCCTTCTTCGCCGATTCTCTCGACCGTCAGTACGGGTTGTATGTGTCTGCCCTGCTGCCCCCCGGAGTCCGCTTCCGTCGCCTGCTTCGACAATTGGATTTGGCCCTCCCTACCACCTTCAGAGAGGGTGAGAGCCCGACACCACCTTGGCTCCAGGCTCCGGTTCATATTTATCTCGACCTCAGCTCACTCCCGAAGGATGGTACTCCGGCTGCAATGTATTGCTCACGGTTTGCCGAACTTCGTGCTCGACTTGCCGGTCACACCTTTATTTACACCGATGGCTCCAAAACTGACGATGGTGTCGGCTGTGCCTTTGTCGTCGGGGCCGCCACATTTAAATACAGGCTCCTCGACCAATGTTCCAGCTTTACGGCCGAGCTTTTTGCTCTCCATCAGGCCGTTCAGTATGCCCGCCGCCACCACCATTCATCATATGTACTCTGCTCTGACTCACTCAGTGCTCTTCAGAGCCTTGGAGCTCCCTATCCGGTCCATCCCTTGATACAACGGATACAGCAGTCCCTCCATTCTTTGGCTGATAACGGTGGTTCTGTCAGCTTTCTGTGGGTTCCCGGACATGTGGGAGTGCCTGGGAATGAGGCTGCGGATGCTGCAGCCAAGGCTGCAGTCCTCCTGCCTCGGCCAGCCCCCCATTGTGTCCCGTCATCCGACGTTCGTGGGGATGTCTGTAAGAGGCTTGTGTCGTTGTGGTGGGATGCTTGGTCATCCCTCCAAGGAAACAAGCTCCGGGCAGTAAAACTGCTACCAACTGCTTGGACAACATCCTCCCGACCATCTCGGCGCGAGGAGGTCCTTCTGACCAGGTTGCGGATTGGGCATTGTCGGTTTAGCCACCGCTACCTGCTCTCCGGTGACCCAGCCCCGCAGTGCCCTTGTGGTCAGGCATTAACAGTGCGCCATGTTTTATTGCCGTGTCCCCGTTTTAGTCAATTTCGTGTTGTCCTGTCCCTGCCATCTACTTTACCGGATGTTTTAGCTGATGACGCTCGAGCAGCTGCTCGTATTCTGCGTTTTATAACTTTAACTGGCTTGTCCAAGGACATTTAATCTTTTTACTTATTTTGTCTGCATCTTTGTCGGGTCCTTCTGGTGTCCCCTCCATCCCCTTGAGTTTTACCAGATTCCCAGATTCCATGTGCTCAAACAACAGTGACTGGGCGGTAATGACCTCAGCAGTTGAGCGCCCTTAAACCCAACCCAAAAAAAAAAAAAAAAAAAAAAAAAAAAAAAAAAAAAAAAAAAAAAAAAAAAAAAAAACACCTTTTATCACCATCACTTCATTTGAAAATATCCTTGAACATATATGTGTTTAATAATAGAAGTCGTGTGGAATGCAACTCTGTGTACAGTTTCCAGATCATGTTCTGCTACTGCTGATTTCTCAAGATACCGTAGGCAGAAACACTTCTCACATTCTACACGGTGTTATTAAATAGAGTGTGCAGTCTGTTTGTTATAAAACTGTCACTACCCACACAGTACTTTGTATATCCTTGGCATTCTGAGCCTACATCATCTTTCACAGGCCTCATGAGCAGTTGAATGTTTGTTGGAGGCCTGAAGACTGAATCGATTTTACACCTCTTTAGGAGCCAGCTCATCTTTCCTGCTACCAAGCCACATAATGACAAAAACACAAGTTCTTGTTTCATCCTGGAGGGCCTTCTGCTTATGAGCCTTCAGTGAAATGGCATTTGAAATTTGTCGGTTGTTGTAGCCGTTTTCTTTCAACACATTCTATGAGTGGGTCAGTTACTTATGCAGATTTTCAGCATCTGAAACAGATTCTGTGCAATACACAAAGGTACGAAGAGTAGAGCATTTCTCTACGGTTGATGGTAGTTGATAGGGTGCAGACACTGGTCTGTCTGTGTGGGTGGGTTTTCAGTAAACACTGTGGCTGAAATATTGTTTTGCTTTTGAAGGAACAGCAAGACACCATCTGTCTCTACCTTCATCACGAACTTGATGTCGTCAACAAACTGTCCCAGCTTTTCTCATCCAAGGGGACAGACAACAAATGTGTCGTCAGTGTAACGATAAAAGCAACCGAGCTTCACAGGAGCCATGGCTCAGTGGTGTCCTCAGAGTACTCCATAATCACATTGGCTATAATTGGAGCTAATGGGCATCCTATCACAATGCCATGCATCTGGTTGAAATGTTCTCCAGCATACAAAAAGATATGATAGTGTTGGAGTGTGCTTGAATAAATTCTCAACAGCATCAGCGAAAAAACTTAGAGAGCAGATGAATTGAATCTTGCGCACTTAGAGGATGTCACCTTGGATGTGGCTCCTGTGAAGTCTTGTTGCTTTTACCATTCCTTCAACAGCACACTTGTTGTCTAGCCTCACAGATGTGACATGCTAGTAGAGTTCTTCGACTGCATTAACATCATTCATAACCACTTAAGTAAATGATGGAGGCAAAGACAAACAGCTCCTTGCTATTCCTTATGTTCTTGTCTGCTGAAAAGCTAATGAGTGTCTCAACAGCAGTGCTTACCAAAAACCTGTTTACATGGACCACACTACATTTCTGTTTATAGTACTATGGTGCATTGTGCTGAAGGCGTTATAGATGCTGAAAACCTACCAAAAGAACTGAGCCACTTACAGAAAGTGTTCAAAGATAATTACTACAACACAGACAAATTTCATAAGCCATCTCACAGAAGACTCATAAGCAGAGCGCCCTCGAGGAGGTCACAAAGAAGCTTGTGTTTTTTGCTGTTCTGTGGTTCAGTAACAGGAAAGACTAGCTGGCTCATAAAGAGGTGTAAAATGACCAACCTAACAGTTAATAGAATGTATCTGTAAGTGTTACACAGTCATATCTAAAAATAAATTAGTTTCCAGGTTGCAGTATGTCTGACACCTGTGTTAGTTTCATATTTGTAATAAATCTTTGTACCTGTTGTTGGGTATATAAGCTCCGGAGCTGTGCCAATAAGGTATTCAGTTCCCCGCTCTGCCTTCAGTGCTGCTGCTGCCTCCTCAGCCAGCACAAACAGGTCATAGTAATCAGCTGGTTTCTCATCCTGTGAACAGATGAAAAAAGTCTCTTGGTTTAAGATATTTTTGGCTTGGAGGAAGAAAGAGATTAATTTCTTCACGATATTGCCTGCTCTTTTAGTACAGATTTGTTCAATAGAAGTCATTTAGCAAAATCAGATTTCGAAATATATTTTACTGAATTAATTTTATTACTCTCTCCTGTCTCTTGTGTACTAAGGAGCAACCTTTCCTTGTCAGCCTCTTAACCTGAGACAATCACCTTCTGTTTATGCTGGAATGCGTTACTGAATGTTCTTAAGAGGTAAGGTTTCAATCTGTGGCTTTCCAACTTTGTGTGAGGAGTCTGTATTTCAATGATTAATGGAAAATCTCATATAGAGATGTGAAACAAATACTAACAAAGAGATAGAGGGGCTGGCCAGTACTTACCTCAGCTCAGTACAGCCGATAGATACACACAAAACAAAACCGAAAATTTATGTTCCTGCTTTCGGAACAAATGTTCCTTCATCAGGGAGGAGAGAGGGGAAAGAAAGGGAAGAAGGGAAAGGCGATTCAGTTACTCACAACCCAGGTTATGAAGCAACAGGGAAAGGAAAATAGGGAGGGTAGCAAGGATGGAGGCATGGTTGTCAGAGGGAAGCCAAAGATATTCTACTGTAAGTACTGTGCCAGCTTCAAACCAAAGAGGATGCATACAGGAACATAAATTTTCGGTTTTGTTTTGTGTGTATCTATCGGCTGTACTGAGCTGAGGTAAGTACTGGCCAGCCCCTCTATCTCTTTGTTAGTATTTGAGTCTGTATTTCAAATTGATTAATTGTGAAACAAACATAAACTGAATGCCATCTTTTGCCCACCACTTTAGATGGCCCCACTGCTCAGTTATGCAAAAGAGGATCACATTCTTCATAGGGCAGATGTGTATAAGATACTATGTTGATGTTGAGTTCCATATACTGGTCAGATAACAGGAACCATTCAAAAGCAGTGTATGGATCATAAGTGCTACAATTGCCTGGTGCAGCACCAGTAGCAGAAGACTGCATTAGATGGATCATGCTACAAATTCTGGCACCCACATCATCATCATCAGCAGCAGCAGCAGCATCCTGTGAATTGCTCACAAGAGGAGATATTGAAAGCCACCTGCTGGACCTATCCCATCTCAACTACAGCTTCAATTTGCTGTCTTGTGGAGTCCAGCACTTTGAATGGTCAACTCTCATGATTAGTACCTCTTGTAAATGTGGTGTAATGCATATAAACAGAGTTCATCACCATTGCTATCCATCATAGCGGGCATACAGAAGCATTTCTTCAGTTACTGTTGTCTGCAGCCACATAGATGTTGTTATGGTCTGCATGTTTATAACACAGGGAATGCTTTATGACTCCCTCAGATGGTGGTTGGACATTTGGCAGCCAAAATGTCAAAAGAGGAGAAGACCTGATCACAGCTGCATTCTGAAAAAATATGCCACAAAACCATGAAGTTACTTATTTAAAGTATTATTGATGATTTTAAATAAAGGGTGCCTTAATCATAAGAGTTTAATTATTAGCATATTTTTAACTTTTTTGTAAGGTGGAACATTGGTACAACAAAGAGAGACAGCATTCTGGGGAATGTAAATTTAAATCTCTTTAAGTGGTGATTCATTGCAAATGTATACCAACTTATTATCAGTTTCGGTTTGTGAAGACCATCTCCAGGCCTTTTTTGTGATGGAAAAATATAAATACGAACAAATGTGTAATGTAAACTACATAAGATTGCATTATACCAGCCAGTGCTGCAATCTGTGCATTGGTGTTAAACATTGGCTAGATAAAAATTCCTTGAATTTAATATACAAAAAAGTCTGTGGAATAAAAATTAATTATACCAGTACAGCAATGTCAGTTAAAATCAAAAGCAAAATACATCCAACACATCCAGAAATAAAAACCATAATATGACAGCTAGTACTTTATACTTTATACAGAAACTACTAGCAGAAGTGTTTACATCACACTGTGGTGCAATTACGATATCAGGCAGTAGTGCACTTGGTGAGAGTCACCAGGTGTCATAACCACACACACACAAACACACACACACACACACACACACACACACACACACACACACACACACAAAACCAAATTTAATGAAAGCATTGTTGTTATAGCTTAACTATAAAAACTGATACAGTCGGATTTAAAGTATTAGAAATACTACCTCAAGCAGAGGTAGGTGTAGACAGGACACAACAAACTTACAATAGGAAATTGAAAAAGAATGTAGGAAAGTCAGCGAAAAGGAAGAAAGTTTTGTTGTTAGGCAGTTCTCATGCCAGAGGTGTAGGCTAACTTCTGCAGGAGGAATTAGGACCAGAATACCAGGCCACAAATTTTTTCAAACCAAGTGCTAGTCTGGATCAGGTGACAGAGGATTTAGGTTCACTCTGTAAAGGATTTACCAGGGAAGACACCGTGGTTATTGTGGGAGGGCCAGGGAACAGTATCGACAGATATCCTCGGTACAGTATAGAGTGTGACCTGGTGAAGATTGCGTCGGCATCGAGACACAGCAATGTTGAATTTGTACCTGTCCTGAGACGCCATGACCGGCCTCATTTGAACTCTTCTGTTGGGAGAGTTAATTTGGAGTTGGAACAGCTGCTTGGGTCGGGTGCGGGGGCTCATATTGGTGTGGTTCCTGTTGATTTTCTCGGTAGGTGGTACTATACCAGGCACGGCCTACATCTCAACAGGAAAGGGAAGGGTAAACGGGCTGGGGTAATAGCAGGAAATTTAAGGGGGGGAGGCACTGCCATGAATGGTAAAATACCAGTGGTTATAGGTGTTGGAGCAGCACTTTTTTTTAGGATAGGTAAGACAGAAAGATGTCAAGTTCTAAGAGAGGTCAGGATTGAAACAAATCTTCAGTTTAGGAAAGAAATTAAACAGCACAATTCTAGCACATTGGATCACCAATCACAGCTGTCAATTATAAATTTTCACCAATCACCAGAAATTTTATCTCCACCAAGTTGTATCTCAGTCCTAGGTAATTGCATTGGTGAATTAAAGTCACCCAACCCAGTTGACATAATCTGCCTCTCTGAACACCATGTGACCACTGGTATAGGAACTAGGCCTAAGCACAATGAGAAACTCAGACAGGAGAGTACTGCAAATGTTAGAATAAGGAAAGGTTCTCATAAAAGTATAATTAAAAATAATGTAATTATATTTCATCAAAATATTGGGAGTTTAAAGAATAAAATAGATGAGCTTCTGGTTTGTTTAGAAGATTTAGAAGCTGAGGATGAAATAGATATACTATGCCTGTCTGAGCATCACATTGTTACTGATATGGATAAGGTAAATGTAAGTGGATATAAGTTCTCTTCATATGTAAGTAGAGAAAATATGGAGAAAGGAGGAGTTGCCATATATGTCAAAAGTTATCATTGTGCAAAAAGTTTAGAAACAAAAAAGTTTTGTGTAGAGAAACATATAGAAGCATGTGCCTGTGAGCTTAAATTAAATAAAGGCACATTTATAATTGTAACTGTATATAGGTCCCCATCGGGAAATTTTCATCTATTTCTGAAAAATTTGGACTCCTTGTTGTGCTATCTGTCAGACAGGGGGAAGCAAATTATTATTTGTGGGGACTTCAGTGTAGATTCTCTGAAAGAGGGTAATAGGAAAAATGACCTTGAAGTATTACTCGGTTCTTTCAATTTGACACTTGTTATTGATTTTCCTACTCGGGTGGTAAAGGATAGCAGCTCACTGATAGATAACTTCTTTATAGACCAAGATAAGTTTAACCAGATAAATGCCAAGCCTGTTGAGAATGGTCTTTCTGATCATGGTGCACAGCTAGTTACAATATATGACAGCTCCATTCAGCAGTACTAAACAGTCCTCCAAAGTAGTACGTTCAGTCAACGATTTAACAATTGCAGATTTCAGGGAAAGCCTACAGCAGTTAGACTGGGATGAGGTGTACCGTGAATCTGATGCCAATTTAAAATATAATTTATTTCATGACACTTTTGTAAATGCATTTGAAAACTGCTTCCCCAAGAAAATAGTTAAATATACTCGCAAGAAACCATGTAACAAACCATGGCTTACTAAGGGTATAAAAATTTCTTGTAACCGGAAAAGGGAAATGTACTGACAGCAAGAAATAGTAGTGACCCAGAAACTATCAAACATTATAAAAACTACTGTGCTATATTAAGAAAAGTTATTAAAAAATCCAGAAGTATGTGTATCATGTCTGAAATCAGCAAATCTGATAATAAAATTAAAAAAATTTGGAATATTATTAAAAGAGAAACAGTTCAACCAAGAGCACAGGAAGACAGTATTACCATCAAATTGAATGAAAACTTTATGAACAAAAAGTCAGAAGTTGAAAATATTTTTAATAATCATTTTCTAAATGTTGTGGATCTAGTAGGATCCAGGTGTTCATTAGAAGATGCTAGGCTGTTAATGGAAGAGGCCATACCTATGCAATTTGATACAATTGAAATCTCACCCACTTCTCCCTCTGAAATTAGGAAAATAATAAACTTGCTTAAAAGCAAAAACTCACATGGAATGGATGGCATTTCCAGCAAAATACTAAAAGCTTGTTCTCAACAGATAAGTAAGATTCTCAGCCACCTGTGTAATAGCTCTCTGGAACAGGGCATTTTCCCTGATAGACTGAAATATGCTATTGTTATACCTTTGCATAAAAAAGAAGATAGATCTGATGCCAACAATTACCGTCCAATCTCCCTTCTAACAGCTTTATCCAAAATTTTTGAGAAAGTAATGTATTCAAGAGTAGCTTCACATATCTGTAAAAATAAAGTACTAACAAAATGTCAGTTTGGTTTCCAGAAAGGTTTTTCAACAGAAAATGCCATATATGCTTTCACCAATCAAATTTTGAATGATCTGAATAACCACACACCACCCATTGGGATTTTTTGTGATCTCTCGAAGGCTTTTGATTGTGTAAATCATGAAATTCTGCTAGACAAGCTCAAGTATTGTGGCATGAGTGGGACAGTGCACAAATGGTTTAATTCGTACCTAACTGGAAGAGTGCAGAAAGTTGAAATAAGCAGTTCTCATAATATGCAAAGATCAGCACATTCCTCAAACTGGGGAACTATCAAGAATGGGGTTCCACAAGGGTCGGTCTCGGGTCCTCTGTTGTTCTTAATATATATTAATGACTTGCCGTTCTATATTCATGAAGAGGCAAAGTTAGTTCTCTTTGCTGATGATACAAGTATAGTAATCACACCTGACAAACAAGAATTAACTGATGAAATTGTCAATAATGTCTTTCAGAAAATTACTAAGTGGTTCCTTGTAAACGGACTCTCACTGAATTTTGATAAGACACAGTACATACAGTTCCGTACAGTAAATGGTATGACGCCATTAATAAATGTAGACCTTAATCAGAAGCATATAGCTAAGGTAGAATATTCAAAATTTTTAGGTGTGTCCATTGATGAGAGATTAAATTGGAAGAAACACATTGATGATCTGCTGAAACGTTTGAGTTCAGCTACTTATGCAATAAGGGTCATTGCAAATTTTGGTGATAAACATCTTAGTAAATTAGCTTACTATGCCTATTTTCTCTCATTGCTTGCGTATGGCATCATATTTTGGGGTAATTCATCACTGAGGAATAAAGTATTTATTGCACAAAAGTAATAGCAGTGTGCATAATTACAATACTAGGAGAAAGGATGATCTTCACTAAAAGTCTTTGGTCACTTACCAAATAGTATCAAAAGTCTGACAGATAACCAACAAGTAAAGTATTTAAGAACAAATTAAAAGAATTTCTGAATGACAACTCCTTCTACTCCATAGAGGAATTTTTAGATATAAATTAAGAAAAAATTAAAAAAAAACAAAAAAATAAAAAAGTTGTTATATTAACTTAATTATGTTGTTAAATTAACTTAATTATGTCATATATTGGAAAATTTGACTCGTTCCACATCATTATGAAATATCGTATTCATGATCCGTGGAACTAGTATTAATCTAATCTAATCTAATCTAATCTAACCAATTATTAAAATGTTAAAAAAAAGATGGTATATAAACATAAGTTGGCTAAAATCTGCTATAATAAACAAAACAAGTTGTTGTAATATAACAAACATTTCAGCATATGTGAAGAGATGACGTACAGGCAGTCTTCGCATAAAATGTCACTGTAATATATAAAAAATGTTATGCAAGGAGAAGCTGATGTGTGTAAAATAGAGAACAATACTGCCCTCTATGAGAAGAAGATAATTAATAGAAACTAACCAGCAGGTGCTAGAGGGTCTATCATATCCCTTAAGAGTAGAGAAATGTGGAAGTGAAGATGCTACACTTGTGGGCAGGAATCAGATGAAGAAGTGACTGTGACTGTTACAGATACAGAGAAAAATGTGGGTTAGGACCATATTGACCTTGTTCATTGACATTTATTTTAGGTTGTTTCTTCCAGTGTTTATGAATATT